>NW_026912259.1:0-143510 GCF_963662255.1 Cinclus cinclus | reverse complement strand
ATTTTTGTAGGCAAAAGCCCAGAATGGGCTGCAGGCTAGTTAGGCAAGTTGGCTTTGAAAGGAGGCACTTTTCCGCAAGAAGCCAAACTCAAGAGCCCACTTGGCAGATGTCATTTTGTAGGGCGCGTTTGGGCCTCCGATGGCAGCCAGGTTTGGAGGAGGGGGCAGCTTTGGTCTGGGAGAAATCCTCGTGCTTATGGAATTTTTGTAGGCAAAAGCCCAGGACGGGCCGCAGGCAAGTTGGCTTTGAAAGGAGGCACTTCCACCCAAGAAGCCAAACTCAAGAGCCCACTTGGCAGGTGTAATTTTGTAGGGCACGTTTGGGCCTCCGATGGCAGCCAGGTTTGGAGGAGGGGGCAGCTTTGGTCTGGGAGAAATCCTCGTCCTTCTGGAATTTTTGTAGGCAAAAGCCCAGGACGGGCCGCAGGCAAGTTGACTCCGAAAGGAGGCACTTTTCCCCAGGAAGCCAAACTCAAGAACCCTCAATGCAGGTGTCATTTTGTGGGGCGCGTTTGGGCCTCCGATGGCAGCCAGGTTTGGAGGAGGGGGCAGCTTTGGTCTGGGAGAAATCCTCGTCCTTCTTGAATTTTTGTACTCAAAAGCCCAGGACGGGCCGCAGGCAAGTTAGGCATTTTGGCTCCGAAAGGAGGCACTTTTCCCCAAGAAGCCAAACTCAAGAGCCCACTTGGCAGATGTCATTTTGTAGGGCGCGTTTGGGCCTCCGATGGCAGCCAGGTTTGGTGGAGGGGGCAGCTTTGGTCTGGGAGAAATCCTCGTCCTTATGGAATTTTTGTACTCAAAAGCCCAGGACGGGCCGCAGGCAAGTTGGCTTTGAAAGGAGGCACTTTCCCCCAAGAAGCCAAACTCAAGAGCCCACTTGGCAGGTGTCATTTTGTAGGGCGCGTTTGGGCCTCCGATGGCAGCCAGGTTTGGAGGAGGGGGCAGCTTTGGTCTGGGAGAAATCCTCGTCCTTATGGAATTTTTGTCGGCTAAAGCCCTGCATGGGCCGCAGGCAAGTTGACTCCGAAAGGAGGCACTTTTCCCCAGGAAGCCAAACTCAAGAGCCCACTTGGCAGATGACATTTTGTAGGGCAAGTTTGGGCCTCCGATGGCAGCCAGGTTTGGAGGAGGGGGCAGCTTTGGTCTGGGAGAAATCCTCGTCCTTATGGAATTTTTGTAGTCTAAAGCCCAGCACGGGCTGCAGGCTAGTTAGGCAAGTTGGCTTTGAAAGGAGGCACTTTTCCGCAAGAAGCCAAACTCAAGAGCCCACTTGGCAGATGTCATTTTGTAGGGCGCGTTTGGGCCTCCGATGGCAGCCAGGTTTGGAGGAGGGGGCAGCTTTGGTCTGGGAGAAATCCTCGTCCTTATGGAATTTTTGTAGGCAAAAGCCCAGGACGGGCCGCAGGCAAGTTGGCTTTGAAAGGAGGCACTTCCACCCAAGAAGCCAAACTCAAGAGCCCACTTGGCAGATGTCATTTTGTAGGGCGCGTTTGGGCCTCCGATGGCAGCCAGGTTTGGAGGAGGGGGCAGCTTTGGTCTGGGAGAAATCCTCGTCCTTCTGGAATTTTTGTAGGCAAAAGCCCTGCATGGGCCGCAGGCAAGTTGACTCCGAAAGGAGGCACTTTTCCCCAAGAAGCCAAACTCAAGAACCTTCAATGCAGGTGTCATTTTGTGGGGCGCCTTTGGGCCTCCAATGGCAGCCAGGTTTGGAGGAGGGGGCAGCTTTGGTCTGGGAGAAATCCTCGTCCTTCTGGAATTTTTGTACTCAAAAGCCCAGGACGGGCCGCAGGCAAGTTAGGCATTTTGGCTCCGAAAGGAAGCACTTTTCCCCAAGAAGCCAAACTCAAGAGCCCACTTGGCAGATGTCATTTTGTAGGGCGCGTTTGGGCCTCCGATGGCAGCCAGGTTTGGAGGAGGGGGCAGCTTTGGTCTGGGAGAAATCCTCGTCCTTATGGAATTTTTGTACTCAAAAGCCCAGGACGGGCCGCAGGCAAGTTGGCCTTGAAAGGAGGCACTTTCCCCCAAGAAGCCAAACTCAAGAGCCCACTTGGCAGGTGTCATTTTGTAGGGCGCGTTTGGGCCTCCGATGGCAGCCAGGTTTGGAGGAGGGGGCAGCTTTGGTCTGGGAGAAATCCTCGTCCTTATGGAATTTTTGTCGGCAAAAGCCCAGGACGGGCCGCAGGCAAGTTGGCTTTGAAAGGAGGCACTTCCACCCAAGAAGCCAAACTCAAGAGCCCACTTGGCAGATGTCATTTTGTAGGGCACGTTTGGGCCTCCGATGGCAGCCAGGTTTGGAGGAGGGGGCAGCTTTGGTCTGGGAGAAATCCTCGTCCTTATGGAATTTTTGTAGGCAAAAGCCCTGCATGGGCCGCAGGCATGGTGAATCCGAAAGGAGGCACTTTTCCCCAAGAAGCCAAACTCAAGAGCCCACTTGGCAGATGTCATTTTGTAGGGCGCGTTTGGGCCTCCGATGGCAGCCAGGTTTGGAGGAGGGGGCAGCTTTGGTCTGGGAGAAATCCTTGTCCTTATGGAATTTTTGTAGGCAAAAGCTCAGGACGGGCCGCAGGCAAGTTAGGGAAGTTGGCTTTGAAAGGAGGCACTTTTCCCCAAGAAGCCAAACTCAAGAACCCTCAATGCAGATGTCCTATTGTAGGGCGCGATTGGGCCTCCGATGGCAGCCAGGTTTGGAGGAGGGGGCAGCTTTGGTCTGGGAGAAATCCTCGTCCTTCTGGAATTTTTGTACTCAAATGCCCAGGACGGGCCGCAGGCAAGTTGGCTTTGAAAGGAGGTACTTCCACCCAAGAAGCCAAACTCAAGAGCCCACTTGGCAGATGTCATTTTGTAGGGCACGTTTGGGCCTCCGATGGCAGCCAGGTTTGGAGGAGGGGGCAGCTTTGGTCTGGGAGAAATCCTCGTCCTTATGGAATTTTTGTAGGCAAAAACCCCGCATGGGCCGCAGGCAAGTTAGGCAAGTTGCTTTGAAAGGAGGCACTTTTCCCCAAGAAGGCAAACTCAAGAGCCCACAATGCAGATGTCATTTTGTAGGGCGCGTTTGGGCCTCCGATGGCAGCCAGGTTTGGAGGAGGGGGCAGCTTTGGTCTGGGAGAAATCCTCGTCCTTATGGAATTTTTGTAGCAAAAGCCCAAGACGGGCCGCAGGCAAGTTAGGCAAGTTAGCTCCGGAAGGAGGCACTTTTCCCCAAGAAGCCAAACTCAAGAACCCTCAATGCAGATGTCATTTTGTGGGGCGCGTTTGGGCCTCCGATGGCAGCCAGGTTTGGAGGAGGGGGCAGCTTTGGTCTGGGAGAAATCCTCGTCCTTATGGAATTTTTGTAGGCAAAAGCCCAGAATGGGCTGCAGGCTAGTTAGGCAAGTTGGCTTTGAAAGGAGGCACTTTTCCGCAAGAAGCCAAACTCAAGAGCCCACTTGGCAGATGTCATTTTGTAGGGCGCTTTTGGGCCTCCGATGGCAGCCAGGTTTGGAGGAGGGGGCAGCTTTGGTCTGGGAGAAATCCTCGTGCTTATGGAATTTTTGTAGGCAAACGCCCAGGACGGGCCGCAGGCAAGTTGGCTCCGAAAGGAGGCACTTCCACCCAAGAAGCCAAACTCAAGAGCCCACTTGGCAGGTGTCATTTTGTAGGGCACGTTTGGGCCTCCGATGGCAGCCACGTTTGGAGGAGGGGGCAGCTTTGGTCTGGGAGAAATCCTCGTCCTTCTGGAATTTTTGTAGGCAAAAGCCCAGGACGGGCCGCAGGCAAGTTGACTCCGAAAGGAGGCACTTTTCCCCAGGAAGCCAAACTCAAGAACCCTCAATGCAGGTGTCATTTTGTGGGGCTCGTTTGGGCCTCCGATGGCAGCCAGGTTTGGAGGAGGGGGCAGCTTTGGTCTGGGAGAAATCCTCGTCCTTCTGGAATTTTTGTACTCAAAAGCCCAGGACGGGCCGCAGGCAAGTTAGGAATTTTGGCTCCGAAAGGAAGCACTTTTCCCCAAGAAGCCAAACTCAAGAGCCCACTTGGCAGATGTCATTTTGTAGGGCGCGTTTGGGCCTCCGATGGCAGCCAGGTTTGGAGGAGGGGGCAGCTTTGGTCTGGGAGAAATCCTCGTCCTTATGGAATTTTTGTACTCAAAAGCCCAGGACGGGCCGCAGGCAAGTTGGCTTTGAAAGGAGGCACTTTCCCCCAAGAAGCCAAACTCAAGAGCCCACTTGGCAGGTGTCATTTTGTAGGGCGCGTTTGGGCCTCCGATGGCAGCCAGGTTTGGAGGAGGGGGCAGCTTTGGTCTGGGAGAAATCCTCGTCCTTATGGAATTTTTGTCGGCTAAAGCCCTGCATGGGCCGCAGGCAAGTTGACTCCGAAAGGAGGCACTTTTCCCCAGGAAGCCAAACTCAAGATCCCACTTGGCAGATGACATTTTGTAGGGCAAGTTTGGGCCTCCGATGGCAGCCAGGTTTGGAGGAGGGGGCAGCTTTGGTCTGGGAGAAATCCTCGTCCTTCTGGAATTTTTGTAGGCAAAAGCCCAGGACGGGCCGCAGGCAAGTTGGCTTTGAAAGGAGGTACTTCCACCCAAGAAGCCAAACTCAAGAGCCCACTTGGCAGATGTCATTTTGTAGGGCACGTTTGGGCCTCCGATGGCAGCCAGGTTTGGAGGAGGGGGCAGCTTTGGTCTGGGAGAAATCCTCGTCCTTATGGAATTTTTGTAGGCAAAAGCCCTGCATGGGCTGCAGGCAAGTTGACTCCGAAAGGAGGCACTTTTCCCCAGAAAGCCAAACTCAAGAACCTTCAATGCAGGTGTCATTTTGTGGGGCGCGTTTGGGCCTCCGATGGCAGCCAGGTTTGGAGGAGGGGGCAGCTTTGGTCTGGGAGTAATCCTCGTCCTTATGGAATTTTTGTCGGCAAAAGCCCAGGACGGGCCGCAGGCAAGTTGGCTTTGAAAGGAGGCACTTCCACCCAAGAAGCCAAACTCAAGAGCCCACTTGGCAGATGTCATTTTGTAGGGCACGTTTGGGCCTCCGATGGCAGCCAGGTTTGGAGGAGGGGGCAGCTTTGGTCTGGGAGAAATCCTCGTCCTTATGGAATTTTTGTAGGCAAAAGCCCTGCAAGGGCCGCAGGCAAGGTGAATCCGAAAGGAGGCACTTTTCCCCCAAGAAGCCAAACTCAAGAGCCCACTTGGCAGATGTCATTTTGTAGGGCGCGTTTGGGCCTCCGATGGCAGCCAGGTTTGGAGGAGGGGGCAGCTTTGGTCTGGGAGAAATCCTTGTCCTTATGGAATTTTTGTAGGCAAAAGCTCAGGACGGGCCGCAGGCAAGTTAGGCAAGTTGGCTTTGAAAGGAGGCACTTTTCCCCAAGAAGCCAAACTCAAGAACCCACAATGCAGATGTCCTATTGTAGGGCGCGATTGGGCCTCCGATGGCAGCCAGGTTTGGAGGAGGGGGCAGCTTTTTTCTGGGAGAAATCCTCGTCCTTCTGGAATTTTTGTACTCAAAAGCCCAGGACGGGCCGCAGGCAAGTTGGCTTTGAAAGGAGGTACTTCCACCCAAGAAGCCAAACTCAAGAGCCCACTTGGCAGATGTCATTTTGTATGGCACGTTTGGGCCTCCGATGGCAGCCAGGTTTGGAGGAGGGGGCAGCTTTGGTCTGGGAGAAATCCTCGTCCTTATGGAATTTTTGTAGGCAAAAGCCCTGCATGGGCCGCAGGCAAGTTGACTCCGAAAGGAGGCACTTTTCCCCAGAAAGCCAAACTCAAGAGCCCACTTGGCAGATGTCATTTTGCAGGGCGCGTTTGGGCCTCCGATGGCAGCCAGGTTTGGAGGAGGGGGCAGCTTTGGTCTGGGAGGAATCCTCGTCCTTATGGAATTTTTGTAGCAAAAGCCCGGGACGGGACGCAGGCAAGTTGGTTTTGAAAGGAGTCACTTTTCCCCAAGAAGCCAAACTCAAGAGCCCACTTGGCAGGTGTCATTTTGTAGGGCGCGTTTGGGCCTCCGATGGCAGCCAGGTTTGGAGGAGGGGGCAGCTTTGGTCTGGGAGAAATCCTCGTCCTTATGGAATTTTTGTAGGCAAAAACCCCGCATGGGCCGCAGGCAAGTTAGGCAAGTTGCTTTGAAAGGAGACACTTTTCCCCAAGAAGGCAAACTCAAGAACCCACAATGCAGATGTCATTTTGTAGGGCGCGTTTGGGCCTCCGATGGCAGCCAGGTTTGGAGGAGGGGGCAGCTTTGGTCTGGGAGAAATCCTCGTCCTTATGGAATTTTTGTAGTCTAAAGCCCAGCACGGGCTGCAGGCAAGTTGGCTTTGAAAGGAGGCACTTTCCCCCAAGAAGCCAAACTCAGGAGCCCACTTGGCAGATGTCATTTTGTAGGGCGCGTTTGGGCCACCGATGGCAGCTAGGTTTGGAGGAGGGGGCAGCTTTGGTCTGGGAGAAATCCTCGTCCTTCTGGAATTTTTGTAGGCAAAAGCCCAGGACGGGCCGCAGGCAAGTTGACTCCGAAAGGAGGCACTTTTCCCCAGGAAGCCAAACTCAAGAACCCTCAATGCAGGTGTCATTTTGTGGGGCGCGTTTGGGCCTCCGATGGCAGCCAGGTTTGGAGGAGGGGGCAGCTTTGGTCTGGGAGAAATCCTCGTCCTTCTGGAATTTTTGTACTCAAAAGCCCAGGACGGGCCGCAGGCAAGTTAGGCATTTTGGCTCCGAAAGGAAGCACTTTTCCCCAAGAAACCAAACTCAAGAGCCCACTTGGCAGATGTCATTTTGTAGGGCGCGTTTGGGCCTCCGATGGCAGCCAGGTTTGGAGGAGGGGGCAGCTTTGGTCTGGGAGAAATCCTCGTCCTTATGGAATTTTTGTACTCAAAAGCCCAGGACGGGCCGCAGGCAAGTTGGCTTTGAAAGGAGGCACTTTCCCCCAAGAATCCAAACTCAAGAGCCCACTTGGCAGGTGTCATTTTGTAGGGCGCGTTTGGGCCTCCGATGGCAGCCAGGTTTGGAGGAGGGGGCAGCTTTGGTCTGGGAGAAATCCTCGTCCATATGGAATTTTTGTCGGCTAAAGCCCTGCATGGGCCGCAGGCAAGTTGACTCCGAAAGGAGGCACTTTTCCCCAGGAAGCCAAACTCAAGAGCCCACTTGGCAGATGACATTTTGTGGGGCGCGTTTGGGCCTCCGATGGCAGCCAGGTTTGGAGGAGGGGGCAGCTTTGGTCTGGGAGAAATCCTCGTCCTTCTGGAATTTTTGTAGGCAAAAGCCCAGGACGGGCCGCAGGCAAGTTGGCTTTGAAAGGAGGAACTTCCACCCAAGAAGCCAAACTCAAGAGCCCACTTGGCAGGTGTCATTTTGTAGGGCGCGTTTGGGCCTCCGATGGCAGCCAGGTTTGGAGGAGGGGGCAGCTTTGGTCTGGGAGAAATCCTCGTCCTTATGGAATTTTTGTAGCAAAAGCCCAGGACGGGCCGCAGGCAAGTTAGGCAAGTTGGCTCCGAAAGGAGGCACTTTTCCCCAAGAAGCCAAACTCAAGAACCCTCAATGCAGATGTCATTTTGTGGGGCGCGTTTGGGCCTCCGATGGCAGCCAGGTTTGGAGGAGGGGGCAGCTTTGGTCTGGGAGAAATCCTCGTCCTTATGGAATTTTTGTAGTTTAAAGCCCAGCACGGGCTGCAGGCAAGTTGGCTTTGAAAGGAGGCACTTTCCCCCAAGAAGCCAAACTCAGGAGCCCACTTGGCAGATGTCATTTTGTAGGGCGCGTTTGGGCCACCGATGGCAGCTAGGTTTGGAGGAGGGGGCAGCTTTGGTCTGGGAGAAATCCTCGTCCTTATGGAATTTTTGTAGGCAAAAACCCAGAATGGGCTGCAGGCTAGTTAGGCAAGTTGGCTTTGAAAGGAGGCACTTTTCCGCAAGAAGCCAAACTCAAGAACCCACTTGGCAGATGTCATTTTGTAGGGCGCGTTTGGGCCTCCGATGGCAGCCAGGTTTGGAGGAGGGGGCAGCTTTGGTCTGGGAGAAATCCTCGTCCTTCTGGAATTTTTGGAGGCAAAAGCCCAGGACGGGCCGCAGGCAAGTTGGCTTTGAAAGGAGGCACTTTTCCCCAAGAAGCCAAACTCAAGAGCCCACTTGGCAGGTGTCATTTTGTAGGGCACGTTTGGGCCTCCGATGGCAGCCAGGTTTGGAGGAGGGGGCAGCTTTGGTCTGGGAGAAATCCTCGTCCTTATGGAATTTTTGTAGGCAAAAGCCCAGGACGGGCCGCAGGCAAGTTGGCTTTGAAAGGAGGTACTTCCACCCAAGAAGCCAAACTCAAGAGCCCACTTGGCAGATGTCATTTTGTAGGGCACGTTTGGGCCTCCGATGGCAGCCAGGTTTGGAGGAGGGGGCAGCTTTGGTCTGGGAGAAATCCTCGTCCTTATGGAATTTTTGTAGGCAAAAGCCCTGCATGGGCCGCAGGCAAGTTGACTCCGAAAGGAGGCACTTTTCCCCAGAAAGCCAAACTCAAGAGCCCACTTGGCAGATGTCATTTTGTAGGGCGCGTTTGGGCCTCCGATGGCAGCCAGGTTTGGAGGAGGGGGCAGCTTTGGTCTGGGAGAAATCCTCGTCCTTATGGAATTTTTGTAGTCTAAAGCCCAGCACGGGCTGCAGGCTAGTTAGGCAAGTTGGCTTTGAAAGGAGGCACTTTTCCCCAAGAAGCCAAACTCAAGAGCCCACTTGGCAGATGTCATTTTGTAGGGCGCGTTTGGGCCTCCGATGGCAGCCAGGTTTGGAGGAGGGGGCAGCTTTGGTCTGGGAGAAATCCTCGTCCTTATGGAATTTTTGTAGGCAAAAGCCCAGGACGGGCCGCAGGCAAGTTGGCTTTGAAAGGAGGCACTTCCACCCAAGAAGACAAACTCAAGAGCCCACTTGGCAGGTGTCATTTTGTAGGGCGCGTTTGGGCCTCCGATGGCAGCCAGGTTTGGAGGAGGGGGCAGCTTTGGTCTGGGAGAAATCCTCGTCCTTCTGGAATTTTTGTAGGCAAAAGCCCTGCATGGGCCGCAGGCAAGTTGACTCCGAAAGGAGGCACTTTTCCCCAGGAAGCCAAACTCAAGAACCTTCAATGCAGGTGTCATTTTGTGGGGCGCGTTTGGGCCTCCGATGGCAGCCAGGTTTGGAGGAGGGGGCAGCTTTGGTCTGGGAGAAATCCTCGTCCTTCTGGAATTTTTGTACTCAAAAGCCCAGGACGGGCCGCAGGCAAGTTAGGCATTTTGGCTCCGAAAGGAAGCACTTTTCCCCAAGAAGCCAAACTCAAGAGCCCACTTGGCAGATGTCATTTTGTAGGGCGCGTTTGGGCCTCCGATGGCAGCCAGGTTTGGAGGAGGGGGCAGCTTTGGTCTGGGAGAAATCCTCGTCCTTATGGAATTTTTGTACTCAAAAGCCCAGGACGGGCCGCAGGCAAGTTGGCTTTGAAAGGAGGCACTTTCCCCCAAGAAGCCAAACTCAAGAGCCCACTTGGCAGGTGTCATTTTGTAGGGCGCGTTTGGGCCTCCGATGGCAGCCAGGTTTGGAGGAGGGGGCAGCTTTGGTCTGGGAGAAATCCTCGTCCTTATGGAATTTTTGTCGGCAAAAGCCCAGGACGGGCCGCAGGCAAGTTGGCTTTGAAAGGAGGCACTTCCACCCAAGAAGCCAAACTCAAGAGCCCACTTGGCAGATGTCATTTTGTAGGGCACGTTTGGGCCTCCGATGGCAGCCAGGTTTGGAGGAGGGGGCAGCTTTGGTCTGGGAGAAATCCTCGTCCTTATGGAATTTTTGTAGGCAAAAGCCCTGCATGGGCCGCAGGCAAGGTGAATCCGAAAGGAGGCACTTTTCCCCAAGAAGCCAAACTCAAGAGCCCACTTGGCAGATGTCATTTTGTAGGGCGCGTTTGGGCCTCCGATGGCAGCCAGGTTTGGAGGAGGGGGCAGCTTTGGTCTGGGAGAAATCCTTGTCCTTATGGAATTTTTGTAGGCAAAAGCTCAGGACGGGCCGCAGGCAAGTTAGGCAAGTTGGCTTTGAAAGGAGGCACTTTTCCCCAAGAAGCCAAACTCAAGAACCCACAATGCAGATGTCCTATTGTAGGGCGCGATTGGGCCTCCGATGGCAGCCAGGTTTGGAGGAGGGGGCAGCTTTGGTCTGGGAGAAATCCTCGTCCTTCTGGAATTTTTGTACTCAAAAGCCCAGGACGGGCCGCAGGCAAGTTGGCTTTGAAAGGAGGTACTTCCACCCAAGAAGCCAAACTCAAGAGCCCACTTGGCAGATGTCATTTTGTAGGGCACGTTTGGGCCTCCGATGGCAGCCAGGTTTGGAGGAGGGGGCAGCTTTGGTCTGGGAGAAATCCTCGTCCTTATGGAATTTTTGTAGGCAAAAGCCCTGCATGGGCCGCAGGCAAGTTGACTCCGAAAGGAGGCACTTTTCCCCAGAAAGCCAAACTCAAGAGCCCACTTGGCAGATGTCATTTTGCAGGGCGCGTTTGGGCCTCCGATGGCAGCCAGGTTTGGAGGAGGGGGCAGCTTTGGTCTGGGAGGAATCCTCGTCCTTATGGAATTTTTGTAGCAAAAGCCCGGGACGGGACGCAGGCAAGTTGGTTTTGAAAGGAGTCACTTTTCCCCAAGAAGCCAAACTCAAGAGCCCACTTGGCAGGTGTCATTTTGTAGGGCGCGTTTGGGCCTCCGATGGCAGCCAGGTTTGGAGGAGGGGGCAGCTTTGGTCTGGGAGAAATCCTCGTCCTTATGGAATTTTTGTAGGCAAAAACCCCGCATGGGCCGCAGGCAAGTTAGGCAAGTTGCTTTGAAAGGAGGCACTTTTCCCCAAGAAGGCAAACTCAAGAACCCACAATGCAGATGTCATTTTGTAGGGCGCGTTTGGGCCTCCGATGGCAGCCAGGTTTGGAGGAGGGGGCAGCTTTGGTCTGGGAGAAATCCTCGTCCTTATGGAATTTTTGTAGCAAAAGCCCAGGAAGGGCCGCAGGCAAGTTAGGCAAGTTGGCTCCGAAAGGAGGCACTTTTCCCCAAGAAGCCAAACTCAAGAACCCTCAATGCAGATGTCCTATTGTAGGGCGCGATTGGGCCTCCGATGGCAGCCAGGTTTGGAGGAGGGGGCAGCTTTGGTCTGGGAGAAATCCTCGTCCTTCTGGAATTTTTGTACTCAAAAGCCCAGGACGGGCCGCAGGCAAGTTGGCTTTGAAAGGAGGCACTTTCCCCCAAGAAGCCAAACTCAAGAGCCCACTTGGCAGGTGTCATTTTGTAGGGCGCGTTTGGGCCTCCGATGGCAGCCAGGTTTGGAGGAGGGGGCAGCTTTGGTCTGGGAGAAATCCTCGTCCTTATGGAATTTTTGTCGGCAAAAGCCCAGGACGGGCCGCAGGCAAGTTGGCTTTGAAAGGAGGCACTTCCACCCAAGAAGCCAAACTCAAGAGCCCACTTGGCAGATGTCATTTTGTAGGGCACGTTTGGGCCTCCGATGGCAGCCAGGTTTGGAGGAGGGGGCAGCTTTGGTCTGGGAGAAATCCTCGTCCTTATGGAATTTTTGTAGGCAAAAGCCCTGCATGGGCCGCAGGCAAGGTGAATCCGAAAGGAGGCACTTTTCCCCAAGAAGCCAAACTCAAGAGCCCACTTGGCAGATGTCATTTTGTAGGGCGCGTTTGGGCCTCCGATGGCAGCCAGGTTTGGAGGAGGGGGCAGCTTTGGTCTGGGAGAAATCCTTGTCCTTATGGAATTTTTGTAGGCAAAAGCTCAGGACGGGCCGCAGGCAAGTTAGGCAAGTTGGCTTTGAACGGAGGCACTTTTCCCCAAGAAGCCAAACTCAAGAACCCACAATGCAGATGTCCTATTGTAGGGCGCGATTGGGCCTCCGATGGCAGCCAGGTTTGGAGGAGGGGGCAGCTTTGGTCTGGGAGAAATCCTCGTCCTTCTGGAATTTTTGTACTCAAAAGCCCAGGACGGGCCGCAGGCAAGTTGGCTTTGAAAGGAGGTACTTCCACCCAAGAAGCCAAACTCAAGAGCCCACTTGGCAGATGTCATTTTGTAGGGCACGTTTGGGCCTCCGATGGCAGCCAGGTTTGGAGGAGGGGGCAGCTTTGGTCTGGGAGAAATCCTCGTCCTTATGGAATTTTTGTAGGCAAAAGCCCTGCATGGGCCGCAGGCAAGTTGACTCCGAAAGGAGGCACTTTTCCCCAGAAAGCCAAACTCAAGAGCCCACTTGGCAGATGTCATTTTGCAGGGCGCGTTTGGGCCTCCGATGGCAGCCAGGTTTGGAGGAGGGGGCAGCTTTGGTCTGGGAGGAATCCTCGTCCTTATGGAATTTTTGTAGCAAAAGCCCGGGACGGGACGCAGGCAAGTTGGTTTTGAAAGGAGTCACTTTTCCCCAAGAAGCCAAACTCAAGAGCCCACTTGGCAGGTGTCATTTTGTAGGGCGCGTTTGGGCCTCCGATGGCAGCCAGGTTTGGAGGAGGGGGCAGCTTTGGTCTGGGAGAAATCCTCGTCCTTATGGAATTTTTGTAGGCAAAAACCCCGCATGGGCCGCAGGCAAGTTAGGCAAGTTGCTTTGAAAGGAGGCACTTTTCCCCAAGAAGGCAAACTCAAGAACCCACAATGCAGATGTCATTTTGTAGGGCGCGTTTGGGCCTCCGATGGCAGCCAGGTTTGGAGGAGGGGGCAGCTTTGGTCTGGGAGAAATCCTCGTCCTTATGGAATTTTTGTAGCAAAAGCCCAGGAAGGGCCGCAGGCAAGTTAGGCAAGTTGGCTCCGAAAGGAGGCACTTTTCCCCAAGAAGCCAAACTCAAGAACCCTCAATGCAGATGTCCTATTGTAGGGCGCGATTGGGCCTCCGATGGCAGCCAGGTTTGGAGGAGGGGGCAGCTTTGGTCTGGGAGAAATCCTCGTCCTTATGGAATTTTTGTACTCAAAAGCCCAGGACGGGCCGCAGGCAAGTTGGCTTTGAAAGGAGGTACTTCCACCCAAGAAGCCAAACTCAAGAGCCCACTTGGCAGATGTCATTTTGTAGGGCACGTTTGGGCCTCCGATGGCAGCCAGGTTTGGAGGAGGGGGCAGCTTTGGTCTGGGAGAAATCCTCGTCCTTATGGAATTTTTGTAGGCAAAAGCCCTGCATGGGCCGCAGGCAAGTTGACTCCGAAAGGAGGCACTTTTCCCCAGAAAGCCAAACTCAAGAGCCCACTTGGCAGATGTCATTTTGCAGGGCGCGTTTGGGCCTCCGATGGCAGCCAGGTTTGGAGGAGGGGGCAGTTTTGGTCTGGGAGGAATCCTCGTCCTTATGGAATTTTTGTAGCAAAAGCCCGGGACGGGACGCAGGCAAGTTGGTTTGGAAAGGAGTCACTTTTCCCCAAGAAGCCAAACTCAAGAGCCCACTTGGCAGGTGTCATTTTGTAGGGCGCGTTTGGGCCTCCGATGGCAGCCAGGTTTGGAGGAGGGGGCAGCTTTGGTCTGGGAGAAATCCTCGTCCTTATGGAATTTTTGTAGGCAAAAACCCCGCATGGGCCGCAGGCAAGTTAGGCAAGTTGCTTTGAAAGGAGGAACTTTTCCCCAAGAAGGCAAACTCAAGAACCCACAATGCAGATGTCATTTTGTAGGGCGCGTTTGGGCCTCCGATGGCAGCCAGGTTTGGAGGAGGGGGCAGCTTTGGTCTGGGAGAAATCCTCGTCCTTATGGAATTTTTGTAGCAAAAGCCCAGGAGGGGCCGCAGGCAAGTTAGGCAAGTTGGCTCCGAAAGGAGGCACTTTTCCCCAAGAAGCCAAACTCAAGAACCCTCAATGCAGATGTCATTTTGTGGGGCGCGTTTGGGCCTCCGATGGCAGCCAGGTTTGGAGGAGGGGGCAGCTTTGGTCTAGGAGAAATCCTCGTCCTTATGGAATTTTTGTAGTCTAAAGCCCAGCACGGGCTGCAGGCAAGTTGGCTTTGAAAGGAGGCACTTTCCCCCAAGAAGCCAAACTCAGGAGCCCACTTGGCAGATGTCATTTTGTAGGGCGCGTTTGGGCCACCGATGGCAGCTAGGTTTGGAGGAGGGGGCAGCTTTGGTCTGGGAGAAATCCTCGTCCTTCTGGAATTTTTGTAGGCAAAAGCCCAGGACGGGCCGCAGGCAAGTTGACTCCGAAAGGAGGCACTTTTCCCCAGGAAGCCAAACTCAAGAACCCTCAATGCAGGTGTCATTTTGTGGGGCGCGTTTGGGCCTCCGATGGCAGCCAGGTTTGGAGGAGGGGGCAGCTTTGGTCTGGGAGAAATCCTCGTCCTTCTGGAATTTTTGTACTCAAAAGCCCAGGACGGGCCGCAGGCAAGTTAGGCATTTTGGCTCCGAAAGGAAGCACTTTTCCCCAAGAAACCAAACTCAAGAGCCCACTTGGCAGATGTCATTTTGTAGGGCGCGTTTGGGCCTCCGATGGCAGCCAGGTTTGGAGGAGGGGGCAGCTTTGGTCTGGGAGAAATCCTCGTCGTTCTGGAATTTTTGTAGGCAAAAGCCCAGGAGGGGCCGCAGGCAAGTTGGCTTTGAAAGGAGGCACTTCCACCCAAGAAGCCAAACTCAAGAGCCCACTTGGCAGGTGTCATTTTGTAGGGCACGTTTGGGCCTCCGATGGCAGCCAGGTTTGGAGGAGGGGGCAGCTTTGGTCTGGGAGAAATCCTCGTCCTTCTGGAATTTTTGTACTCAAAAGCCCAGGACGGGCCGCAGGCAAGTTGGCTTTGAAAGGAGGTACTTCCACCCAAGAAGCCAAACTCAAGAGCCCACTTGGCAGATGTCATTTTGTAGGGCACGTTTGGGCCTCCGATGGCAGCCAGGTTTGGAGGAGGGGGCAGCTTTGGTCTGGGAGAAATCCTCGTCCTTATGGAATTTTTGTAGGCAAAAGCCCTGCATGGGCCGCAGGCAAGTTGACTCCGAAAGGAGGCACTTTTCCCCAGAAAGCCAAACTCAAGAGCCCACTTGGCAGATGTCATTTTGTAGGGCGCGTTTGGGCCTCCGATGGCAGCCAGGTTTGGAGGAGGGGGCAGCTTTGGTCTGGGAGAAATCCTTGTCCTTATGGAATTTTTGTAGTCTAAAGCCCAGGACGGGCTGCAGGCTAGTTAGGCAAGTTGGCTTTGAAAGGAGGCACTTTTCCCCAAGAAGCCAAACTCAAGAGCCCACTTGGCAGATGTCATTTTGTAGGGCGCGTTTGGGCCTCCGATGGCAGCCAGGTTTGGAGGAGGGGGCAGCTTTGGTCTGGGAGAAATCCTCGTCCTTATGGAATTTTTGTAGGCAAAAGCCCAGGACGGGCCGCAGGCAAGTTGGCTTTGAAAGGAGGCACTTCCACCCAAGAAGACAAACTCAAGAGCCCACTTGGCAGGTGTCATTTTGTAGGGCAAGTTTGGGCCTCCGATGGCAGCCAGGTTTGGAGGAGGGGGCAGCTTTGGTCTGGGAGAAATCCTCGTCCTTCTGGAATTTTTGTAGGCAAAAGCCCTGCATGGGCCGCAGGCAAGTTGACTCCGAAAGGAGGCACTTTTCCCCAGGAAGCCAAACTCAAGAACCTTCAATGCAGGTGTCATTTTGTGGGGCGCGTTTGGGCCTCCGATGGCAGCCAGGTTTGGAGGAGGGGGCAGCTTTGGTCTGGGAGAAATCCTCGTCCTTCTGGAATTTTTGTACTCAAAAGCCCAGGACGGGCCGCAGGCAAGTTGGCTTTGAAAGGAGGCACTTTCCCCCAAGAAGCCAAACTCAAGAGCCCACTTGGCAGGTGTCATTTTGTAGGGCGCGTTTGGGCCTCCGATGGCAGCCAGGTTTGGAGGAGGGGGCAGCTTTGGTCTGGGAGAAATCCTCGTCCTTATGGAATTTTTGTCGGCAAAAGCCCAGGACGGGCCGCAGGCAAGTTGGCTTTGAAAGGAGGCACTTCCACCCAAGAAGCCAAACTCAAGAGCCCACTTGGCAGATGTCATTTTGTAGGGCACGTTTCGGCCTCCGATGGCAGCCAGGTTTGGAGGAGGGGGCAGCTTTGGTCTGGGAGAAATCCTCGTCCTTCTGGAATTTTTGTAGGCAAAAGCCCTGCATGGGCCGCAGGCAAGGTGAATCCGAAAGGAGGCACTTTTCCCCAAGAAGCCAAACTCAAGAGCCCACTTGGCAGATGTCATTTTGTAGGGCGCGTTTGGGCCTCCGATGGCAGCCAGGTTTGGAGGAGGGGGCAGCTTTGGTCTGGGAGAAATCCTTGTCCTTATGGAATTTTTGTAGGCAAAAGCTCAGGACGGGCCGCAGGCAAGTTAGTCAAGTTGGCTTTGAAAGGAGGCACTTTTCCCCAAGAAGCCAAACTCAAGAACCCACAATGCAGATGTCCTATTGTAGGGCGCGATTGGGCCTCCGATGGCAGCCAGGTTTGGAGGAGGGGGCAGCTTTGGTCTGGGAGAAATCCTCGTCCTTCTGGAATTTTTGTACTCAAAAGCCCAGGACGGGCCGCAGGCAAGTTGGCTTTGAAAGGAGGTACTTCCACCCAAGAAGCCAAACTCAAGAGCCCACTTGGCAGATGTCATTTTGTAGGGCACGTTTGGGCCTCCGATGGCAGCCAGGTTTGGAGGAGGGGGCAGCTTTGGTCTGGGAGAAATCCTCGTCCTTATGGAATTTTTGTAGTCTAAAGCCCAGCACGGGCTGCAGGCAAGTTGGCTTTGAAAGGAGGCACTTTCCCCCAAGAAGCCAAACTCAGGAGCCCACTTGGCAGATGTCATTTTGTAGGGCGCGTTTGGGCCACCGATGGCAGCCAGGTTTGGAGGAGGGGGCAGCTTTGGTCTGGGAGAAATCCTCGTGCTTATGGAATTTTTGTAGGCAAAAGCCCAGGACGGGCCGCAGGCAAGTTGGCTTTGAAAGGAGGCACTTCCACCCAAGAAGCCAAACTCAAGAGCCCACTTGGCAGGTGTCATTTTGTAGGGCACGTTTGGGCCTCCGATGGCAGCCAGGTTTGGAGGAGGGGGCAGCTTTGGTCTGGGAGAAATCCTCGTCCTTCTGGAATTTTTGTAGGCAAAAGCCCAGGACGGGCCGCAGGCAAGTTGACTCCGAAAGGAGGCACTTTTCCCCAGGAAGCCAAACTCAAGAACCCTCAATGCAGGTGTCATTTTGTGGGGCGCGTTTGGGCCTCCGATGGCAGCCAGGTTTGGTGGAGGGGGCAGCTTTGGTCTGGGAGAAATCCTCGTCCTTCTGGAATTTTTGTACTCAAAAGCCCAGGACGGGCCGCAGGCAAGTTGGCTTTGAAAGGAGGCACTTTCCCCCAAGAAGCCAAACTCAAGAGCCCACTTGGCAGGTGTCATTTTGTAGGGCGCGTTTGGGCCTCCGATGGCAGCCAGGTTTGGAGGAGGGGGCAGCTTTGGTCTGGGAGAAATCCTCGTCCTTATGGAATTTTTGTCGGCTAAAGCCCTGCATGGGCCGCAGGCAAGTTGACTCCGAAAGGAGGCACTTTTCCCCAGGAAGCCAAACTCAAGAGCCCACTTGGCAGATGACATTTTGTAGGGCAAGTTTGGGCCTCCGATGGCAGCCAGGTTTGGAGGAGGGGGCAGCTTTGGTCTGGGAGAAATCCTCGTCCTTATGGAATTTTTGTAGGCAAAAGCCCAGGAGGGGCCGCAGGCAAGTTGGCTTTGAAAGGAGGTACTTCCACCCAAGAAGCCAAACTCAAGAGCCCACTTGGCAGATGTCATTTTGTAGGGCACGTTTGGGCCTCCGATGGCAGCCAGGTTTGGAGGAGGGGGCAGCTTTGGTCTGGGAGAAATCCTCGTCCTTATGGAATTTTTGTAGGCAAAAGCCCTGCATGGGCCGCAGGCAAGTTGACTCCGAAAGGAAGCACTTTCCCCCAGAAAGCCAAACTCAAGAGCCCACTTGGCAGATGTCATTTTGTAGGGCGCGTTTGGGCCACCGATGGCAGCTAGGTTTGGAGGAGGGGGCAGCTTTGGTCTGGGAGAAATCCTCGTCCTTATGGAATTTTTGTAGGCAAAAGCCCAGAATGGGCTGCAGGCTAGTTAGGCAAGTTGGCTTTGAAAGGAGGCACTTTTCCCCAAGAAGCCAAACTCAAGAGCCCACTTGGCAGATGTCATTTTGTAGGGCGCGTTTGGGCCTCCGATGGCAGCCAGGTTTGGAGGAGGGGGCAGCTTTGGTCTGGGAGAAATCCTCGTCCTTATGGAATTTTTGTAGGCAAAAGCCCAGGACGGGCCGCAGGCAAGTTGGCTTTGAAAGGAGGCACTTCCACCCAAGAAGCCAAACTCAAGAGCCCACTTGGCAGGTGTCATTTTGTAGGGCACGTTTGGGCCTCCGATGGCAGCCAGGTTTGGAGGAGGGGGCAGCTTTGGTCTGGGAGAAATCCTCGTCCTTATGGAATTTTTGTAGGCAAAAGCCCAGGACGGGCCGCAGGCAAGTTGGCTTTGAAATGAGGTACTTCCACCCAAGAAGCCAAACTCAAGAGCCCACTTGGCAGATGTCATTTTGTAGGGCACGTTTGGGCCTCCGATGGCAGCCAGGTTTGGAGGAGGGGGCAGCTTTGGTCTGGGAGAAATCCTCGTCCTTCTGGAATTTTTGTAGGCAAAAGCCCTGCATGGGCCGCAGGCAAGTTGACTCCGAAAGGAGGCACTTTTCCCCAGGAAGCCAAACTCAAGAACCTTCAATGCAGGTGTCATTTTGTGGGGCGCGTTTGGGCCTCCGATGGCAGCCAGGTTTGGAGGAGGGGGCAGCTTTGGTCTGGGAGAAATCCTCGTCCTTCTGGAATTTTTGTACTCAAAAGCCCAGGACGGGCCGCAGGCAAGTTAGGCATTTTGGCTCCGAAAGGAAGCACTTTTCCCCAAGAAGCCAAACTCAAGAGCCCACTTGGCAGATGTCATTTTGTAGGGCGCGTTTGGGCCTCCGATGGCAGCCAGGTTTGGAGGAGGGGGCAGCTTTGGTCTGGGAGAAATCCTCGTCCTTATGGAATTTTTGTACTCAAAAGCCCAGGACGGGCCGCAGGCAAGTTGGCTTTGAAAGGAGGCACTTTCCCCCAAGAAGCCAAACTCAAGAGCTCACTTGGCAGGTGTCATTTTGTAGGGCGCGTTTGGGCCTCCGATGGCAGCCAGGTTTGGAGGAGGGGGCAGCTTTGGTCTGGGAGAAATCCTCGTCCTTATGGAATTTTTGTCGGCAAAAGCCCAGGACGGGCCGCAGGCAAGTTGGCTTTGAAAGGAGGCACTTCCACCCAAGAAGCCAAACTCAAGAGCCCACTTGGCAGATGTCATTTTGTAGGGCACGTTTGGGCCTCCGATGGCAGCCAGGTTTGGAGGAGGGGGCAGCTTTGGTCTGGGAGAAATCCTCGTCCTTCTGGAATTTTTGTAGGCAAAAGCCCTGCATGGGCCGCAGGCAAGGTGAATCCGAAAGGAGGCACTTTTCCCCAAGAAGCCAAACTCAAGAGCCCACTTGGCAGATGTCATTTTGTAGGGCGCGTTTGGGCCTCCGATGGCAGCCAGGTTTGGAGGAGGGGGCAGCTTTGGTCTGGGAGAAATCCTTGTCCTTATGGAATTTTTGTAGGCAAAAGCTCAGGACGGGCCGCAGGCAAGTTAGTCAAGTTGGCTTTGAAAGGAGGCACTTTTCCCCAAGAAGCCAAACTCAAGAACCCACAATGCAGATGTCCTATTGTAGGGCGCGATTGGGCCTCCGATGGCAGCCAGGTTTGGAGGAGGGGGCAGCTTTGGTCTGGGAGAAATCCTCGTCCTTCTGGAATTTTTGTACTCAAAAGCCCAGGACGGGCCGCAGGCAAGTTGGCTTTGAAAGGAGGTACTTCCACCCAAGAAGCCAAACTCAAGAGCCCACTTGGCAGATGTCATTTTGTAGGGCACGTTTGGGCCTCCGATGGCAGCCAGGTTTGGAGGAGGGGGCAGCTTTGGTCTGGGAGAAATCCTCGTCCTTATGGAATTTTTGTAGGCAAAAGCCCTGCATGGGCCGCAGGCAAGTTGACTCCGAAAGGAGGCACTTTTCCCCAGAAAGCCAAACTCAAGAGCCCACTTGGCAGATGTCATTTTGCAGGGCGCGTTTGGGCCTCCGATGGCAGCCAGGTTTGGAGGAGGGGGCAGCTTTGGTCTGGGAGGAATCCTCGTCCTTATGGAATTTTTGTAGCAAAAGCCCGGGTCGGGACGCAGGCAAGTTGGTTTTGAAAGGAGTCACTTTTCCCCAAGAAGCCAAACTCAAGAGCCCACTTGGCAGGTGTCATTTTGTAGGGCGCGTTTGGGCCTCCGATGGCAGCCAGGTTTGGAGGAGGGGGCAGCTTTGGTCTGGGAGAAATCCTCGTCCTTATGGAATTTTTGTAGGCAAAAACCCCGCATGGGCCGCAGGCAAGTTAGGCAAGTTGCTTTGAAAGGAGGCACTTTTCCCCAAGAAGGCAAACTCAAGAACCCACAATGCAGATGTCATTTTGTAGGGCGCGTTTGGGCCTCCGATGGCAGCCAGGTTTGGAGGAGGGGGCAGCTTTGGTCTGGGAGAAATCCTCGTCCTTATGGAATTTTTGTAGCAAAAGCCCAGGACGGGCCGCAGGCAAGTTAGGCAAGTTGGCTCCGAAAGGAGGCACTTTTCCCCAAGAAGCCAAACTCAAGAACCCTCAATGCAGATGTCATTTTGTGGGGCGCGTTTGGGCCTCCGATGGCAGCCAGGTTTGGAGGAGGGGGCAGCTTTGGTCTGGGAGAAATCCTCGTCCTTATGGAATTTTTGTAGTCTAAAGCCCAGCACGGGCTGCAGGCAAGTTGGCTTTGAAAGGAGGCACTTTCCCCCAAGAAGCCAAACTCAGGAGCCCACTTGGCAGATGTCATTTTGTAGGGCGCGTTTGGGCCTCTGATGGCAGCTAGGTTTGGAGGAGGGGGCAGCTTTGGTCTGGGAGAAATCCTCGTGCTTATGGAATTTTTGTAGGCAAAAGCCCAGGACGGGCCGCAGGCAAGTTGGCTTTGAAAGGAGGCACTTCCACCCAAGAAGCCAAACTCAAGAGCCCACTTGGCAGGTGTCATTTTGTAGGGCACGTTTGGGCCTCCGATGGCAGCCAGGTTTGGAGGAGGGGGCAGCTTTGGTCTGGGAGAAATCCTCGTCCTTCTGGAATTTTTGTAGGCAAAAGCCCAGGACGGGCCGCAGGCAAGTTGACTCCGAAAGGAGGCACTTTTCCCCAGGAAGCCAAACTCAAGAACCCTCAATGCAGGTGTCATTTTGTGGGGCGCGTTTGGGCCTCCGATGGCAGCCAGGTTTGGAGGAGGGGGCAGCTTTGGTCTGGGAGAAATCCTCGTCCTTCTGGAATTTTTGTACTCAAAAGCCCAGGACGGGCCGCAGGCAAGTTGGCTTTGAAAGGAGGCACTTTCCCCCAAGAAGCCAAACTCAAGAGCCCACTTGGCAGGTGTCATTTTGTAGGGCGCGTTTGGGCCTCCGATGGCAGCCAGGTTTGGAGGAGGGGGCAGCTTTGGTCTGGGAGAAATCCTCGTCCTTCTGGAATTTTTGTCGGCTAAAGCCCTGCATGGGCCGCAGGCAAGTTGACTCCGAAAGGAGGCACTTTTCCCCAGGAAGCCAAACTCAAGAGCCCACTTGGCAGATGTCATTTTGTAGGGCACGTTTGGGCCTCCGATGGCAGCCAGGTTTGGAGGAGGGGGCAGCTTTGGTCTGGGAGAAATCCTCGTCCTTATGGAATTTTTGTAGCAAAAGCCCAGGACGGGCCGCAGGCAAGTTAGGCAAGTTGGCTCCGAAAGGAGGCACTTTTCCCCAAGAAGCCAAACTCAAGAACCCTCAATGCAGATGTCATTTTGTGGGGCGCGTTTGGGCCTCCGATGGCAGCCAGGTTTGGAGGAGGGGGCAGCTTTGGTCTGGGAGAAATCCTCGTCCTTATGGAATTTTTGTAGTCTAAAGCCCAGCACGGGCTGCAGGCAAGTTGGCTTTGAAAGAAGGCACTTTTCCCCAAGAAGCCAAACTCAGGAGCCCACTTGGCAGATGTCATTTTGTAGGGCGCGTTTGGGCCACCGATGGCAGCTAGGTTTGGAGGAGGGGGCAGCTTTGGTCTGGGAGAAATCCTCGTCCTTATGGAATTTTTGTAGGCAAAAGCCCAGAATGGGCTGCAGGCTAGTTAGGCAAGTTGGCTTTGAAAGGAGGCACTTTTCCCCAAGAAGCCAAACTCAAGAGCCCACTTGGCAGATGTCATTTTGTAGGGCGCGTTTGGGCCTCCGATGGCAGCCAGGTTTGGAGGAGGGGGCAGCTTTGGTCTGGGAGAAATCCTCGTCCTTATGGAATTTTTGTAGGCAAAAGCCCTGCATGGGCCGCAGGCAAGTTGACTCCGAAAGGAGGCACTTTTCCCCAGGAAGCCAAACTCAAGAACCTTCAATGCAGGTGTCATTTTGTGGGGCACGTTTGGCCCTCCAATGGCAGCCAGGTTTGGAGGAGGGGGCAGCTTTGGTCTGGGAGAAATCCTCATCCTTCTGGAATTTTTGTCGGCTAAAGCCCTGCATGGGCCGCAGGCAAGTTGACTCCGAAAGGAGGCACTTTTCCCCAGGAAGCCAAACTCAAGAGCCCACTTGGCAGTTGTCATTTTGTAGGGCACGTTTGGGCCTCCGATGGCAGCCAGGTTTGGAGGAGGGGGCAGCTTTGGTCTGGGAGAAATCCTCGTCCTTCTGGAATTTTTGTACTCAAAAGCCCAGGACGGGCCGCAGGCAAGTTGGCTTTGAAAGGAGGTACTTCCACCCAAGAAGCCAAACTCAAGAGCCCACTTGGCAGATGTCATTTTGTAGGGCACGTTTGGGCCTCCGATGGCAGCCAGGTTTGGAGGAGGGGGCAGCTTTGGTCTGGGAGAAATCCTCGTCCTTATGGAATTTTTGTAGGCAAAAGCCCTGCATGGGCCGCAGGCAAGTTGACTCCGAAAGGAGGAACTTTTCCCCAGAAAGCCAAACTCAAGAGCCCACTTGGCAGATGTCATTTTGTAGGGCGCGTTTGGGCCTCCGATGGCAGCCAGGTTTGGAGGAGGGGGCTGCTTTGGTCTGGGAGGAATCCTCGTCCTTATGGAATTTTTGTAGCAAAAGCTCGGGACGGGACGCAGGCAAGTTGGTTTTGAAAGGAGTCACTTTTCCCCAAGAAGCCAAACTCAAGAGCCCACTTGGCAGGTGTCATTTTGTAGGGCGCGTTTGGGCCTCCGATGGCAGCCAGGTTTGGAGGAGGGGGCAGCTTTGGTCTGGTAGAAATCCTCGTCCTTATGGAATTTTTGTAGCAAAAGCCCAGGACGGGCCGCAGGCAAGTTAGGCAACTTGGCTCCGAAAGGAGGCACTTTTCCCCAAGAAGCCAAACTCAAGAACCCTCAATGCAGATGTCATTTTGTGGGGCGCGTTTGGGCCTCCGATGGCAGCCAGGTTTGGAGGAGGGGGCAGCTTTGGTCTGGGAGAAATCCTCGTCCTTATGGAATTTTTGTAGTCTAAAGCCCAGCACGGGCTGCAGGCAAGTTGGCTTTGAAAGGAGGCACTTTCCCCCAAGAAGCCAAACTCAGGAGCCCACTTGGCAGATGTCATTTTGTAGGGCGCGTTTGGGCCACCGATGGCAGCTAGGTTTGGAGGAGGGGGCAGCTTTGGTCTGGGAGAAATCCTCGTCCTTATGGAATTTTTGTAGGCAAAAGCCCAGAATGGGCTGCAGGCTAGTTAGGCAAGTTGACTCCGAAAGGAGGCACTTTTCCCCAGGAAGCCAAACTCAAGAACCCTCAATGCAGGTGTCATTTTGTGGGGCGCGTTTGGGCCTCCGATGGCAGCCAGGTTTGGAGGAGGGGGCAGCTTTGGTCTGGGAGAAATCCTCGTCCTTCTGGAATTTTTGTACTCAAAAGCCCAGGACGGGCCGCAGGCAAGTTGGCTTTGAAAGGAGGCACTTTCCCCCAAGAAGCCAAACTCAAGAGCCCACTTGGCAGGTGTCATTTTGTAGGGCGCGTTTGGGCCTCCGATGGCAGCCAGGTTTGGAGGAGGGGGCAGCTTTGGTCTGGGAGAAATCCTCGTCCTTCTGGAATTTTTGTCGGCTAAAGCCCTGCATGGGCCGCAGGCAAGTTGACTCCGAAAGGAGGCACTTTTCCCCAGGAAGCCAAACTCAAGAGCCCACTTGGCAGATGTCATTTTGTAGGGCACGTTTGGGCCTCCGATGGCAGCCAGGTTTGGAGGAGGGGGCAGCTTTGGTCTGGGAGAAATCCTCGTCCTTATGGAATTTTTGTAGCAAAAGCCCAGGACGGGCCGCAGGCAAGTTAGGCAAGTTGGCTCCGAAAGGAGGCACTTTTCCCCAAGAAGCCAAACTCAAGAACCCTCAATGCAGATGTCATTTTGTGGGGCGCGTTTGGGCCTCCGATGGCAGCCAGGTTTGGAGGAGGGGGCAGCTTTGGTCTGGGAGAAATCCTCGTCCTTATGGAATTTTTGTAGTCTAAAGCCCAGCACGGGCTGCAGGCAAGTTGGCTTTGAAAGAAGGCACTTTTCCCCAAGAAGCCAAACTCAGGAGCCCACTTGGCAGATGTCATTTTGTAGGGCGCGTTTGGGCCACCGATGGCAGCTAGGTTTGGAGGAGGGGGCAGCTTTGGTCTGGGAGAAATCCTCGTCCTTATGGAATTTTTGTAGGCAAAAGCCCAGAATGGGCTGCAGGCTAGTTAGGCAAGTTGGCTTTGAAAGGAGGCACTTTTCCCCAAGAAGCCAAACTCAAGAGCCCACTTGGCAGATGTCATTTTGTAGGGCGCGTTTGGGCCTCCGATGGCAGCCAGGTTTGGAGGAGGGGGCAGCTTTGGTCTGGGAGAAATCCTCGTCCTTATGGAATTTTTGTAGGCAAAAGCCCTGCATGGGCCGCAGGCAAGTTGACTCCGAAAGGAGGCACTTTTCCCCAGGAAGCCAAACTCAAGAACCTTCAATGCAGGTGTCATTTTGTGGGGCACGTTTGGCCCTCCAATGGCAGCCAGGTTTGGAGGAGGGGGCAGCTTTGGTCTGGGAGAAATCCTCATCCTTCTGGAATTTTTGTCGGCTAAAGCCCTGCATGGGCCGCAGGCAAGTTGACTCCGAAAGGAGGCACTTTTCCCCAGGAAGCCAAACTCAAGAGCCCACTTGGCAGTTGTCATTTTGTAGGGCACGTTTGGGCCTCCGATGGCAGCCAGGTTTGGAGGAGGGGGCAGCTTTGGTCTGGGAGAAATCCTCGTCCTTCTGGAATTTTTGTACTCAAAAGCCCAGGACGGGCCGCAGGCAAGTTGGCTTTGAAAGGAGGTACTTCCACCCAAGAAGCCAAACTCAAGAGCCCACTTGGCAGATGTCATTTTGTAGGGCACGTTTGGGCCTCCGATGGCAGCCAGGTTTGGAGGAGGGGGCAGCTTTGGTCTGGGAGAAATCCTCGTCCTTATGGAATTTTTGTAGGCAAAAGCCCTGCATGGGCCGCAGGCAAGTTGACTCCGAAAGGAGGAACTTTTCCCCAGAAAGCCAAACTCAAGAGCCCACTTGGCAGATGTCATTTTGTAGGGCGCGTTTGGGCCTCCGATGGCAGCCAGGTTTGGAGGAGGGGGCTGCTTTGGTCTGGGAGGAATCCTCGTCCTTATGGAATTTTTGTAGCAAAAGCTCGGGACGGGACGCAGGCAAGTTGGTTTTGAAAGGAGTCACTTTTCCCCAAGAAGCCAAACTCAAGAGCCCACTTGGCAGGTGTCATTTTGTAGGGCGCGTTTGGGCCTCCGATGGCAGCCAGGTTTGGAGGAGGGGGCAGCTTTGGTCTGGTAGAAATCCTCGTCCTTATGGAATTTTTGTAGCAAAAGCCCAGGACGGGCCGCAGGCAAGTTAGGCAACTTGGCTCCGAAAGGAGGCACTTTTCCCCAAGAAGCCAAACTCAAGAACCCTCAATGCAGATGTCATTTTGTGGGGCGCGTTTGGGCCTCCGATGGCAGCCAGGTTTGGAGGAGGGGGCAGCTTTGGTCTGGGAGAAATCCTCGTCCTTATGGAATTTTTGTAGTCTAAAGCCCAGCACGGGCTGCAGGCAAGTTGGCTTTGAAAGGAGGCACTTTCCCCCAAGAAGCCAAACTCAGGAGCCCACTTGGCAGATGTCATTTTGTAGGGCGCGTTTGGGCCACCGATGGCAGCTAGGTTTGGAGGAGGGGGCAGCTTTGGTCTGGGAGAAATCCTCGTCCTTATGGAATTTTTGTAGGCAAAAGCCCAGAATGGGCTGCAGGCTAGTTAGGCAAGTTGGCTTTGAAAGGAGGCACTTTTCCCCAAGAAGCCAAACTCAAGAGCCCACTTGGCAGATGTCATTTTGTAGGGCGCGTTTGGGCCTCCGATGGCAGCCAGGTTTGGAGGAGGGGGCAGCTTTGGTCTGGGAGAAATCCTCGTCCTTATGGAATTTTTGTAGGCAAAAGCCCTGCATGGGCCGCAGGCAAGTTGGCTTTGAAAGGAGGCACTTCCACCCAAGAAGCCAAACTCAAGAGCCCACTTGGCAGGTGTCATTTTGTAGGGCACGTTTGGGCCTCCGATGGCAGCCAGGTTTGGAGGAGGGGGCAGCTTTGGTCTGGGAGAAATCCTCGTCCTTATGGAATTTTTGTAGGCAAAAGCCCTGCATGGGCCGCAGGCAAGTTGACTCCGAAAGGAGGCACTTTTCCCCAGGAAGCCAAACTCAAGAACCTTCAATGCAGGTGTCATTTTGTGGGGCACGTTTGGGCCTCCAATGGCAGCCAGGTTTGGAGGAGGGGGCAGCTTTGGTCTGGGAGAAATCCTCGTCCTTATGGAATTTTTGTCGGCAAAAGCCCAGGACGGGCCGCAGGCAAGTTGACTCCGAAAGGAGGCACTTTTCCCCAGGAAGCCAAACTCAAGAGCCCACTTGGCAGATGTCATTTTGTAGGGCACGTTTGGGCCTCCGATGGCAGCCAGGTTTGGAGGAGGGGGCAGCTTTGGTCTGGGAGGAATCCTCGTCCTTATGGAATTTTTGTAGCAAAAGCCCGGCAGGGGACACAGGCAAGTTGGTTTTGAAAGGAGTCACTTTTCCCCAAGAAGCCAAACTCAAGAGCCCACTTGGCAGGTGTCATTTTGTAGGGCACGTTTGGGCCTCCGATGGCAGCCAGGTTTGGAGGAGGGGGCAGCTTTGGCCTGGGAGAAATCCTCGTCCTTCTGGAATTTTTGTAGCAAAAGCCCAGGACGGGCCGCAGGCAAGTTAGGCAAGTTGGCTCCGAAAGGAGGCACTTTTCCCCAAGAAGCCAAACTCAAGAACCCTCAATGCAGATGTCATTTTGTGGGGCGCGTTTGGCCCTCTGATGGCAGCCAGGTTTGGAGGAGGGGGCAGCTTTGGTCTGGGAGAAATCCTCGTCCTTATGGAATTTTTGTAGTCTAAAGCCCAGCACGGGCCGCAGGATAGTTAGGCAAGTTGGCTTTGAAAGGAGGCACTTTTCCGCAAGAAGCCAAACTCAAGAGCCCACTTGGCAGATGTCATTTTGTAGGGCGCGTTTGGGCCTCCGATGGCAGCCAGGTTTGGAGGAGGGGGCAGCTTTGGTCTGGGAGAAATCCTCATCCTTATGGAATTTTTGTACTCAAAAGCCCAGGACGGGCCGCAGGCAAGTTGGCTTTGAAAGGAGGCACTTCCACCCAAGAGGCCAAACTCAAGAGCCCACTTGGCAGGTGTCATTTTGTAGGGCACGTTTGGGCCTCCGATGGCAGCCAGGTTTGGAGGAGGGGGCAGCTTTGGTCTGGGAGAAATCCTCGTCCTTATGGAATTTTTGTAGGCAAAAGCCCTGCATGGGCCGCAGGCAAGTTGACTCGGAAAGGGGGCACTTTTCCCCAGGAAGCCAAACTCAAGAACCCTCAATGCAGGTGTCATTTTGTGGGGCGCGTTTGGTCCTCCGATGGCAGCCAGGTTTGGAGGAGGGGGCAGCTTTGGTCTGGGAGAAATCCTCGTCCTTATGGAATTTTTGTAGTCTAATGCCCAGCACGGGCCGCAGGCTAGTTAGGCAAGTTGGCTTTGAAAGGAGGCACTTTTCCCCAAGAAGCCAAACTCAAGAGCCCACTTGGCAGATGTCATTTTGTAGGGCGCGTTTGGGCCTCTGATGGCAGCCAGGTTTGGAGGAGGGGGCAGCTTTGGTCTGGGAGAAATCCTCATCCTTATGGAATTTTTGTAGGCAAAAGCCCAGGACGGGCCGCAGGCAAGTTGGCTTTGAAAGGAGGCACTTCCACCCAAGAGGCCAAACTCAAGAGCCCACTTGGCAGGTGTCATTTTGTAGGGCACGTTTGGGCCTCCGATGGCAGCCAGGTTTGGAGGAGGGGGCAGCTTTGTTCTGGGAGAAATCCTCGTCGTTCTGGAATTTTTGTAGGCAAAAGCCCTGCATGGGCCGCAGGCAAGTTGACTCGGAAAGGAGGCACTTTTCCCCAGGAAGCCAAACTCACGAACCCTCAATGCAGGTGTCATTTTGTGGGGCGCGTTTGGTCCTCCGATGGCAGCCAGGTTTGGAGGAGGGGGCAGCTTTGGTCTGGGAGAAATCCTCGTCCTTATGGAATTTTTGTAGTCTAATGCCCAGCACGGGCCGCAGGCTAGTTAGGCAAGTTGGCTTTGAAAGGAGGCACTTTTCCCCAAGAAGCCAAACTCAAGAGCCCACTTGGCAGATGTCATTTTGTAGGGCGCGTTTGGGCCTCCGATGGCAGCCAGGTTTGGAGGAGGGGGCAGCTTTGGTCTGGGAGAAATCCTTGTCCTTATGGAATTTTTGTAGGCAAAAGCCCAGGACGGGCCGCAGGCAAGTTGGCTTTGAAAGGAGGTACTTCCACCCAAGAAGCCAAACTCAAGAGCCCACTTGGCAGATGTCATTTTGTAGGGCGCGTTTGGGCCTCCGATGGCAGCCAGGTTTGGAGGAGGGGGCAGCTTTGGTCTGGGAGAAATCCTCGTCCTTATGGAATTTTTGTAGTCTAAAGCCCAGCACGGGCTGCAGGCAAGTTAGGCAAGTTGGCTCCGAAAGGAGGCACTTTCCCCCAAGAAGCCAAACTCAGGAGCCCACTTGGCAGATGTCATTTTGTAGGGCACGTTTGGGCCTCCGATGGCAGCCAGGTTTGGAGGAGGGGGCAGCTTTGGTCTGGGAGAAATCCTCGTCCTTATGGAATTTTTGTAGCAAAAGCCCAGGACGGGCCGCAGGCAAGTTAGGCAAGTTGGCTCCGAAAGGAGGCACTTTTCCCCAAGAAGCCAAACTCAAGAACCCTCAATGCAGATGTCATTTTGTGGGGCGCGTTTGGGCCTCCGATGGCAGCCAGGTTTGGAGGAGGGGGCAGCTTTGGTCTGGGAGAAATCCTCGTCCTTATGGAATTTTTGTAGTCTAAAGCCCAGCACGGGCTGCAGGCAAGTTGGCTTTGAAAGAAGGCACTTTTCCCCAAGAAGCCAAACTCAGGAGCCCACTTGGCAGATGTCATTTTGTAGGGCGCGTTTGGGCCACCGATGGCAGCTAGGTTTGGAGGAGGGGGCAGCTTTGGTCTGGGAGAAATCCTCGTCCTTATGGAATTTTTGTAGGCAAAAGCCCAGAATGGGCTGCAGGCTAGTTAGGCAAGTTGGCTTTGAAAGGAGGCACTTTTCCCCAAGAAGCCAAACTCAAGAGCCCACTTGGCAGATGTCATTTTGTAGGGCGCGTTTGGGCCTCCGATGGCAGCCAGGTTTGGAGGAGGGGGCAGCTTTGGTCTGGGAGAAATCCTCGTCCTTATGGAATTTTTGTAGGCAAAAGCCCTGCATGGGCCGCAGGCAAGTTGACTCCGAAAGGAGGCACTTTTCCCCAGGAAGCCAAACTCAAGAACCTTCAATGCAGGTGTCATTTTGTGGGGCACGTTTGGCCCTCCAATGGCAGCCAGGTTTGGAGGAGGGGGCAGCTTTGGTCTGGGAGAAATCCTCATCCTTCTGGAATTTTTGTCGGCTAAAGCCCTGCATGGGCCGCAGGCAAGTTGACTCCGAAAGGAGGCACTTTTCCCCAGGAAGCCAAACTCAAGAGCCCACTTGGCAGTTGTCATTTTGTAGGGCACGTTTGGGCCTCCGATGGCAGCCAGGTTTGGAGGAGGGGGCAGCTTTGGTCTGGGAGAAATCCTCGTCCTTCTGGAATTTTTGTACTCAAAAGCCCAGGACGGGCCGCAGGCAAGTTGGCTTTGAAAGGAGGTACTTCCACCCAAGAAGCCAAACTCAAGAGCCCACTTGGCAGATGTCATTTTGTAGGGCACGTTTGGGCCTCCGATGGCAGCCAGGTTTGGAGGAGGGGGCAGCTTTGGTCTGGGAGAAATCCTCGTCCTTATGGAATTTTTGTAGGCAAAAGCCCTGCATGGGCCGCAGGCAAGTTGACTCCGAAAGGAGGAACTTTTCCCCAGAAAGCCAAACTCAAGAGCCCACTTGGCAGATGTCATTTTGTAGGGCGCGTTTGGGCCTCCGATGGCAGCCAGGTTTGGAGGAGGGGGCTGCTTTGGTCTGGGAGGAATCCTCGTCCTTATGGAATTTTTGTAGCAAAAGCTCGGGACGGGACGCAGGCAAGTTGGTTTTGAAAGGAGTCACTTTTCCCCAAGAAGCCAAACTCAAGAGCCCACTTGGCAGGTGTCATTTTGTAGGGCGCGTTTGGGCCTCCGATGGCAGCCAGGTTTGGAGGAGGGGGCAGCTTTGGTCTGGTAGAAATCCTCGTCCTTATGGAATTTTTGTAGCAAAAGCCCAGGACGGGCCGCAGGCAAGTTAGGCAACTTGGCTCCGAAAGGAGGCACTTTTCCCCAAGAAGCCAAACTCAAGAACCCTCAATGCAGATGTCATTTTGTGGGGCGCGTTTGGGCCTCCGATGGCAGCCAGGTTTGGAGGAGGGGGCAGCTTTGGTCTGGGAGAAATCCTCGTCCTTATGGAATTTTTGTAGTCTAAAGCCCAGCACGGGCTGCAGGCAAGTTGGCTTTGAAAGGAGGCACTTTCCCCCAAGAAGCCAAACTCAGGAGCCCACTTGGCAGATGTCATTTTGTAGGGCGCGTTTGGGCCACCGATGGCAGCTAGGTTTGGAGGAGGGGGCAGCTTTGGTCTGGGAGAAATCCTCGTCCTTATGGAATTTTTGTAGGCAAAAGCCCAGAATGGGCTGCAGGCTAGTTAGGCAAGTTGACTCCGAAAGGAGGCACTTTTCCCCAGGAAGCCAAACTCAAGAACCCTCAATGCAGGTGTCATTTTGTGGGGCGCGTTTGGGCCTCCGATGGCAGCCAGGTTTGGAGGAGGGGGCAGCTTTGGTCTGGGAGAAATCCTCGTCCTTCTGGAATTTTTGTACTCAAAAGCCCAGGACGGGCCGCAGGCAAGTTGGCTTTGAAAGGAGGCACTTTCCCCCAAGAAGCCAAACTCAAGAGCCCACTTGGCAGGTGTCATTTTGTAGGGCGCGTTTGGGCCTCCGATGGCAGCCAGGTTTGGAGGAGGGGGCAGCTTTGGTCTGGGAGAAATCCTCGTCCTTCTGGAATTTTTGTCGGCTAAAGCCCTGCATGGGCCGCAGGCAAGTTGACTCCGAAAGGAGGCACTTTTCCCCAGGAAGCCAAACTCAAGAGCCCACTTGGCAGATGTCATTTTGTAGGGCACGTTTGGGCCTCCGATGGCAGCCAGGTTTGGAGGAGGGGGCAGCTTTGGTCTGGGAGAAATCCTCGTCCTTATGGAATTTTTGTAGCAAAAGCCCAGGACGGGCCGCAGGCAAGTTAGGCAAGTTGGCTCCGAAAGGAGGCACTTTTCCCCAAGAAGCCAAACTCAAGAACCCTCAATGCAGATGTCATTTTGTGGGGCGCGTTTGGGCCTCCGATGGCAGCCAGGTTTGGAGGAGGGGGCAGCTTTGGTCTGGGAGAAATCCTCGTCCTTATGGAATTTTTGTAGTCTAAAGCCCAGCACGGGCTGCAGGCAAGTTGGCTTTGAAAGAAGGCACTTTTCCCCAAGAAGCCAAACTCAGGAGCCCACTTGGCAGATGTCATTTTGTAGGGCGCGTTTGGGCCACCGATGGCAGCTAGGTTTGGAGGAGGGGGCAGCTTTGGTCTGGGAGAAATCCTCGTCCTTATGGAATTTTTGTAGGCAAAAGCCCAGAATGGGCTGCAGGCTAGTTAGGCAAGTTGGCTTTGAAAGGAGGCACTTTTCCCCAAGAAGCCAAACTCAAGAGCCCACTTGGCAGATGTCATTTTGTAGGGCGCGTTTGGGCCTCCGATGGCAGCCAGGTTTGGAGGAGGGGGCAGCTTTGGTCTGGGAGAAATCCTCGTCCTTATGGAATTTTTGTAGGCAAAAGCCCTGCATGGGCCGCAGGCAAGTTGACTCCGAAAGGAGGCACTTTTCCCCAGGAAGCCAAACTCAAGAACCTTCAATGCAGGTGTCATTTTGTGGGGCACGTTTGGCCCTCCAATGGCAGCCAGGTTTGGAGGAGGGGGCAGCTTTGGTCTGGGAGAAATCCTCATCCTTCTGGAATTTTTGTCGGCTAAAGCCCTGCATGGGCCGCAGGCAAGTTGACTCCGAAAGGAGGCACTTTTCCCCAGGAAGCCAAACTCAAGAGCCCACTTGGCAGTTGTCATTTTGTAGGGCACGTTTGGGCCTCCGATGGCAGCCAGGTTTGGAGGAGGGGGCAGCTTTGGTCTGGGAGAAATCCTCGTCCTTCTGGAATTTTTGTACTCAAAAGCCCAGGACGGGCCGCAGGCAAGTTGGCTTTGAAAGGAGGTACTTCCACCCAAGAAGCCAAACTCAAGAGCCCACTTGGCAGATGTCATTTTGTAGGGCACGTTTGGGCCTCCGATGGCAGCCAGGTTTGGAGGAGGGGGCAGCTTTGGTCTGGGAGAAATCCTCGTCCTTATGGAATTTTTGTAGGCAAAAGCCCTGCATGGGCCGCAGGCAAGTTGACTCCGAAAGGAGGAACTTTTCCCCAGAAAGCCAAACTCAAGAGCCCACTTGGCAGATGTCATTTTGTAGGGCGCGTTTGGGCCTCCGATGGCAGCCAGGTTTGGAGGAGGGGGCTGCTTTGGTCTGGGAGGAATCCTCGTCCTTATGGAATTTTTGTAGCAAAAGCTCGGGACGGGACGCAGGCAAGTTGGTTTTGAAAGGAGTCACTTTTCCCCAAGAAGCCAAACTCAAGAGCCCACTTGGCAGGTGTCATTTTGTAGGGCGCGTTTGGGCCTCCGATGGCAGCCAGGTTTGGAGGAGGGGGCAGCTTTGGTCTGGTAGAAATCCTCGTCCTTATGGAATTTTTGTAGCAAAAGCCCAGGACGGGCCGCAGGCAAGTTAGGCAACTTGGCTCCGAAAGGAGGCACTTTTCCCCAAGAAGCCAAACTCAAGAACCCTCAATGCAGATGTCATTTTGTGGGGCGCGTTTGGGCCTCCGATGGCAGCCAGGTTTGGAGGAGGGGGCAGCTTTGGTCTGGGAGAAATCCTCGTCCTTATGGAATTTTTGTAGTCTAAAGCCCAGCACGGGCTGCAGGCAAGTTGGCTTTGAAAGGAGGCACTTTCCCCCAAGAAGCCAAACTCAGGAGCCCACTTGGCAGATGTCATTTTGTAGGGCGCGTTTGGGCCACCGATGGCAGCTAGGTTTGGAGGAGGGGGCAGCTTTGGTCTGGGAGAAATCCTCGTCCTTATGGAATTTTTGTAGGCAAAAGCCCAGAATGGGCTGCAGGCTAGTTAGGCAAGTTGGCTTTGAAAGGAGGCACTTTTCCCCAAGAAGCCAAACTCAAGAGCCCACTTGGCAGATGTCATTTTGTAGGGCGCGTTTGGGCCTCCGATGGCAGCCAGGTTTGGAGGAGGGGGCAGCTTTGGTCTGGGAGAAATCCTCGTCCTTATGGAATTTTTGTAGGCAAAAGCCCTGCATGGGCCGCAGGCAAGTTGGCTTTGAAAGGAGGCACTTCCACCCAAGAAGCCAAACTCAAGAGCCCACTTGGCAGGTGTCATTTTGTAGGGCACGTTTGGGCCTCCGATGGCAGCCAGGTTTGGAGGAGGGGGCAGCTTTGGTCTGGGAGAAATCCTCGTCCTTATGGAATTTTTGTAGGCAAAAGCCCTGCATGGGCCGCAGGCAAGTTGACTCCGAAAGGAGGCACTTTTCCCCAGGAAGCCAAACTCAAGAACCTTCAATGCAGGTGTCATTTTGTGGGGCACGTTTGGGCCTCCAATGGCAGCCAGGTTTGGAGGAGGGGGCAGCTTTGGTCTGGGAGAAATCCTCGTCCTTATGGAATTTTTGTCGGCAAAAGCCCAGGACGGGCCGCAGGCAAGTTGACTCCGAAAGGAGGCACTTTTCCCCAGGAAGCCAAACTCAAGAGCCCACTTGGCAGATGTCATTTTGTAGGGCACGTTTGGGCCTCCGATGGCAGCCAGGTTTGGAGGAGGGGGCAGCTTTGGTCTGGGAGGAATCCTCGTCCTTATGGAATTTTTGTAGCAAAAGCCCGGCAGGGGACACAGGCAAGTTGGTTTTGAAAGGAGTCACTTTTCCCCAAGAAGCCAAACTCAAGAGCCCACTTGGCAGGTGTCATTTTGTAGGGCACGTTTGGGCCTCCGATGGCAGCCAGGTTTGGAGGAGGGGGCAGCTTTGGCCTGGGAGAAATCCTCGTCCTTCTGGAATTTTTGTAGCAAAAGCCCAGGACGGGCCGCAGGCAAGTTAGGCAAGTTGGCTCCGAAAGGAGGCACTTTTCCCCAAGAAGCCAAACTCAAGAACCCTCAATGCAGATGTCATTTTGTGGGGCGCGTTTGGCCCTCTGATGGCAGCCAGGTTTGGAGGAGGGGGCAGCTTTGGTCTGGGAGAAATCCTCGTCCTTATGGAATTTTTGTAGTCTAAAGCCCAGCACGGGCCGCAGGATAGTTAGGCAAGTTGGCTTTGAAAGGAGGCACTTTTCCGCAAGAAGCCAAACTCAAGAGCCCACTTGGCAGATGTCATTTTGTAGGGCGCGTTTGGGCCTCCGATGGCAGCCAGGTTTGGAGGAGGGGGCAGCTTTGGTCTGGGAGAAATCCTCATCCTTATGGAATTTTTGTACTCAAAAGCCCAGGACGGGCCGCAGGCAAGTTGGCTTTGAAAGGAGGCACTTCCACCCAAGAGGCCAAACTCAAGAGCCCACTTGGCAGGTGTCATTTTGTAGGGCACGTTTGGGCCTCCGATGGCAGCCAGGTTTGGAGGAGGGGGCAGCTTTGGTCTGGGAGAAATCCTCGTCCTTATGGAATTTTTGTAGGCAAAAGCCCTGCATGGGCCGCAGGCAAGTTGACTCGGAAAGGGGGCACTTTTCCCCAGGAAGCCAAACTCAAGAACCCTCAATGCAGGTGTCATTTTGTGGGGCGCGTTTGGTCCTCCGATGGCAGCCAGGTTTGGAGGAGGGGGCAGCTTTGGTCTGGGAGAAATCCTCGTCCTTATGGAATTTTTGTAGTCTAATGCCCAGCACGGGCCGCAGGCTAGTTAGGCAAGTTGGCTTTGAAAGGAGGCACTTTTCCCCAAGAAGCCAAACTCAAGAGCCCACTTGGCAGATGTCATTTTGTAGGGCGCGTTTGGGCCTCTGATGGCAGCCAGGTTTGGAGGAGGGGGCAGCTTTGGTCTGGGAGAAATCCTCATCCTTATGGAATTTTTGTAGGCAAAAGCCCAGGACGGGCCGCAGGCAAGTTGGCTTTGAAAGGAGGCACTTCCACCCAAGAGGCCAAACTCAAGAGCCCACTTGGCAGGTGTCATTTTGTAGGGCACGTTTGGGCCTCCGATGGCAGCCAGGTTTGGAGGAGGGGGCAGCTTTGTTCTGGGAGAAATCCTCGTCGTTCTGGAATTTTTGTAGGCAAAAGCCCTGCATGGGCCGCAGGCAAGTTGACTCGGAAAGGAGGCACTTTTCCCCAGGAAGCCAAACTCACGAACCCTCAATGCAGGTGTCATTTTGTGGGGCGCGTTTGGTCCTCCGATGGCAGCCAGGTTTGGAGGAGGGGGCAGCTTTGGTCTGGGAGAAATCCTCGTCCTTATGGAATTTTTGTAGTCTAATGCCCAGCACGGGCCGCAGGCTAGTTAGGCAAGTTGGCTTTGAAAGGAGGCACTTTTCCCCAAGAAGCCAAACTCAAGAGCCCACTTGGCAGATGTCATTTTGTAGGGCGCGTTTGGGCCTCCGATGGCAGCCAGGTTTGGAGGAGGGGGCAGCTTTGGTCTGGGAGAAATCCTTGTCCTTATGGAATTTTTGTAGGCAAAAGCCCAGGACGGGCCGCAGGCAAGTTGGCTTTGAAAGGAGGTACTTCCACCCAAGAAGCCAAACTCAAGAGCCCACTTGGCAGATGTCATTTTGTAGGGCGCGTTTGGGCCTCCGATGGCAGCCAGGTTTGGAGGAGGGGGCAGCTTTGGTCTGGGAGAAATCCTCGTCCTTATGGAATTTTTGTAGTCTAAAGCCCAGCACGGGCTGCAGGCAAGTTAGGCAAGTTGGCTCCGAAAGGAGGCACTTTCCCCCAAGAAGCCAAACTCAGGAGCCCACTTGGCAGATGTCATTTTGTAGGGCGCGTTTGGGCCACCGATGGCAGCTAGGTTTGGAGGAGGGGGCAGCTTTGGTCTGGGAGAAATCCTCGTCCTTATGGAATTTTTGTAGGCAAAAGCCCAGAATGGGCTGCAGGCTAGTTAGGCAAGTTGGCTTTGAAAGGAGGCACTTTTCCCCAAGAAGCCAAACTCAAGAGCCCACTTGGCAGGTGTCATTTTGTAGGGCACGTTTGGGCCTCCGATGGCAGCCAGGTTTGGAGGAGGGGGCAGCTTTGGTCTGGGAGAAATCCTCGTCCTTATGGAATTTTTGGAGGCAAAAGCCCTGCATGGGCCGCAGGCAAGTTGACTCCGAAAGGAGGCACTTTTCCCCAGAAAGCCAAACTCAAGAGCCCACTTGGCAGATGTCATTTTGTAGGGCACGTTTGGGCCTCCGATGGCAGCCAGGTTTGGAGGAGGGGGCAGCTTTGGTCTGGGAGGAATCCTCATCCTTATGTAATTTTTTTAGCAAAAGCCCGGGACGGGACACAGGCAAGTTGGTTTTGAAAGGAGTCACTTTTCCCCAAGAAGCCAAACTCAAGAGCCCACTTGGCAGGTGTCATTTTGTAGGGCACGTTTGGGCCTCCGATGGCAGCCAGGTTTGGAGGAGGGGGCAGCTTTGGCCTGGGAGAAATCCTCGTCCTTCTGGAATTTTTGGAGGCAAAAGCCCAGGACGGGCCGCAGGCAAGTTAGGCAAGTTGGCTCCGAAAGGAGGCACTTTTCCCCAAGAAGCCAAACTCAAGAACCCTCAATGCAGATGTCATTTTGTGGGGCGCGTTTGGGCCTCTGATGGCAGCCAGGTTTGGAGGAGGGGGCAGCTTTGGTCTGGGAGAAATCCTCATCCTTATGGAATTTTTGTAGGCAAAAGCCCAGGACGGGCCGCAGGCAAGTTGGCTTTGAAAGGAGGCACTTCCACCCAAGAGGCCAAACTCAAGAGCCCACTTGGCAGGTGTCATTTTGTAGGGCACGTTTGGGCCTCCGATGGCAGCCAGGTTTGGAGGAGGGGGCAGCTTTGGTCTGGGAGAAATCCTCGTCCTTCTGGAATTTTTGTAGGCAAAAGCCCTGCATGGGCCGCAGGCAAGTTGACTCCGAAAGGAGGCACTTTTCCCCAGGAAGCCAAACTCAAGAACCCTCAATGCAGGTGTCATTTTGTGGGGCGCGTTTGGGTCTCCGATGGCAGCCAGGTTTGGAGGAGGGGGCAGCTTTGGTCTGGGAGAAATCCTCGTGCTTATGGAATTTTTGTAGGCAAAAGCCCAGGACGGGCCGCAGGCTAGTTAGGCAAGTTGGCTTTGAAAGGAGGCACTTTTCCCCAAGAAGCCAAACTCAAGAGCCCACTTGGCAGATGTCATATTGTAGGGCGCGTTTGGGCCTCCGATGGCAGCCAGGTTTGGAGGAGGGGGCAGCTTTGGTCTGGGAGAAATCCTCGTCCTTATGGAATTTTTGTAGGCAAAAGCCCAGGACGGGCCGCAGGCAAGTTGGCTTTGAAAGGAGGTACTTCCACCCAAGAAGCCAAACTCAAGAGCCCACTTGGCAGATGTCATTTTGTAGGGCGCGTTTGGGCCTCCGATGGCAGCCAGGTTTGGAGGAGGGGGCAGCTTTGGTCTGGGAGAAATCCTCGTCCTTATGGAATTTTTGTAGTCTAAAGCCCAGCACGGGTCGCAGGCAAGTTGACTCCGAAAGGAGGCACTTTTCCCCAGAAAGCCAAACTCAAGAGCCCACTTGGCAGATGTCATTTTGTAGGGCGCGTTTGGGCCTCCGATGGCAGCCAGGTTTGGAGGAGGGGGCAGCTTTGGTCTGGGAGAAATCCTCGTCCTTATGGAATTTTTTTAGCAAAAGCCCGGGACGGGACGCAGGCAAGTTGGTTTTGAAAGGAGTCACTTTTCCCCAAGAAGGCAAACTCAAGAGCCCACTTGGCAGGTGTCATTTTGTAGGGCGCGTTTGGGCCTCCGATGGCAGCCAGGTTTGGAGGAGGGGGCAGCTTTGGTCTGGGAGAAATCCTTGTCCTTATGGAATTTTTGTAGGCCAAAGCCCAGCACGGGCCGCAGGCAAGTTAGGCAAGCTGGCTTTGAAAGGAGGCACTTTTCCCCAAGAAGCCAAACTCAAGAACCCACAATGCAGATGTCCTTTTGTAGGGCGCGTTTGGGCCTCTGATGGCAGCCAGGTTTGGAGGAGGGGGCAGCTTTGGTCTGGGAGAAATCCTCGTCCTTATGGAATTTTTGTACTCAAAAGCCCAGGACGGGCCGCAGGCAAGTTAGGCATTTTGGCTCCGAAAGGAAGCACTTTTCCCCAAGAAGCCAAACTCAAGAGCCCACTTGGCAGATGTCATTTTGTAGGGCGCGTTTGGGCCTCCGATGGCAGCCAGGTTTGGAGGAGGGGGCAGCTTTGGTCTGGGAGGAATCCTCGTCCTTATGGAATTTTTGTAGCAAAAGCCCGGGACGGGACGCAGGCAAGTTGGTTTTGAAAGGAGTCACTTTTCCCCAAGAAGCCAAACTCAAGAGACCACTTGGCAGGTGTCATTTTGTAGGGCACGTTTGGGCCTCCGATGGCAGCCAGGTTTGGAGGAGGGGGCAGCTTTGGTCTGGGAGAAATCCTCGTCCTTCTGGAATTTTTGTAGGCAAAAGCCCTGCATGGGCCGCAGGCAAGTTGACTCCGAAAGGAGGCACTTTTCTCCAGGAAGCCAAACTCAAGAACCCTCAATGCAGGTGTCATTTTGTGGGGCGCGTTTGGGCCTCCGATGGCAGCCAGGTTTGGAGGAGGGGGCAGCTTTGGTCTGGGAGAAATCCTCGTCGTTCTGGAATTTTTGGAGGCAAAAGCCCAGGACGGGCCGCAGGCAAGTTAGGCAAGTTGGCTCCGAAAGGAGGCACTTTTCCCCAAGAAGCCAAACTCAAGAGCCCACTTGGCAGATGTCATTTTGTGGGGCGCGTTTGGGCCTCTGATGGCAGCCAGGTTTGGAGGAGGGGGCAGCTTTGGTCTGGGAGAAATCCTCGTCCTTATGGAATTTTTGTAGTCTAAAGCCAAGCACGGGCCGCAGGCTAGTTAGGCAAGTTGGCTTTGAAAGGAGGCACTTTCCCCCAAGAAGCCAAACTCAAGAGCCCACTTGGCAGATGTCATTTTGTGGGGCGCGTTTGGGCCTCCGATGGCAGCCAGGTTTGGAGGAGGGGGCAGCTTTGGTCTGGGAGAAATCCTCGTCCTTATGGAATTTTTGTAGGCAAAAGCCCAGGACGGGCCGCAGGCAAGTTGGCTTTGAAAGGAGGTACTTCCACCCAAGAAGCCAAACTCAAGAGCCCACTTGGCAGATGTCATTTTGTAGGGCACGTTTGGGCCTCCGATGGCAGCCAGGTTTGGAGGAGGGGGCAGCTTTGGTCTGGGAGAAATCCTCGTCCTTATGGAATTTTTGTAGGCAAAAAACCCGCATGCGCCGCAGGCAAGTTAGGCAAGTTGACTGCGAAAGGAGGCACTTTTCCCCAAGAAGCCAAACTCAAGAACCCTCAATGCAGATGTCATTTTGTGGGGCGCGTTTGGGCCTCCGATGGCAGCCAGGTTTGGAGGAGGGGGCAGCTTTGGTCTGGGAGAAATCCTCGTCCTTATGGAATTTTTGTAGTCTAAAGCCCAGCACGGGCTGCAGGCAAGTTGGCTCCGAAAGGAGGCACTTTCCCCCAAGAAGCCAAACTCAGGAGTCCACTTGGCAGATGTCATTTTGTAGGGCGCGTTTGGGCCACCGATGTCAGCTAGGTTTGGAGGAGGGGGCAGCTTTGGTCGGGGAGAAATCCTCGTCCTTCTGGAATTTTTGTAGGCAAAAGCCCAGAATGGGCTGCAGCCTAGTTAGGCAGGTTGGCTCCGAAAGGAGGCACTTTTCCCCAAGAAGCCAAACTCAAGAACCCTCAATGCAGATGTCATTTTGTGGGGCGCGTTTGGGCCTCCGATGGCAGCCAGGTTTGGAGGAGGGGGCAGCTTTGGTCTGGGAGAAATCCTCGTCCTTATGGAATTTTTGTAGTCTAAAGCCCAGCACGGGCTGCAGGCAAGTTGGCTCCGAAAGGAGGCACTTTTCCCCAAGAAGCCAAACTCAAGAACCCTCAATGCAGATGTCATTTTGTGGGGCGCGTTTGGGCCTCCGATGGCAGCCAGGTTTGGAGGAGGGGGCAGCTTTGGTCTGGGAGAAATCCTCGTCCTTATGGAATTTTTGTAGTCTAAAGCCCAGCACGGGCCGCAGGCAAGTTGACTTTGAAAGGAGGCACTTTCCCCCAAGAAGCCAAACTCAGGAGCCCACTTGGCAGATGTCATTTTGTAGGGCGCGTTTGGGCCACCGATGGCAGCCAGGTTTGGAGGAGGGGGCAGCTTTGGTCTGGGAGAAATCCTCGTCCTTATGGAATTTTTGTAGGCAAAAGCCCAGGACGGGCCGCAGACAAGTTGGCTTTGAAAGGAGGTACTTCCACCCAAGAAGCCAAACTCAAGAGCCCACTTGGCAGATGTCATTTTGTAGGGCACGTTTGGGCCTCCGATGGCAGCCAGGTTTGGAGGAGGGGGCAGCTTTGGTCTGGGAGAAATCCTCGTCCTTATGGAATTTTTGGATGCAAAAGCCCTGCATGGGCCGCCGGCAAGTTGACTGCGAAAGGAGGCACTTTTCCCCAAGAAGCCAAACTCAAGAGCCCACTTGGCAGATGTCATTTTGTAGGGCGCGTTTGGGCCTCCGATGGCAGCCAGGTTTGGAGGAGGGGGCAGCTTTGGTCTGGGAGGAATCCTCGTCCTTATGGAATTTTTGTAGGCAAAAGCCCAGGACGGGCCGCAGGCAAGTTAGGCAAGTTGGCTTTGAAAGGAGGCACTTTTCCCCAAGAAGCCAAACTCAAGAACCCACAATGCAGATGTCCTTTTGTAGGGCGCGTTTGGGCCTCTGATGGCAGCCAGGTTTAGAGGAGGGGGCAGCTTTGGTCTGGGAGAAATCCTCATCCTTCTGGAATTTTTGTACTCAAAAGCCCAGGACGGGCCGCAGGCAAGTTAGGTATTTTGGGTCCGAAAGGAAGCACTTTTCCCCAAGAACCCAAACTCAAGAGCCCACTTGGCAGATGTCATTTTGTAGGGCGCGTTTGGGCCTCCGATGGCAGCCAGGTTTGGAGGAGGGGGCAGCTTTGTTCTGGGAGAAATCCTCGTCCTTATGGAATTTTTGTAGGCACAAGCCCAGGACGGGCCGCAGGCAAGTTGGCTTTGAAAGGAGGCACTTTTCCCCAAGAAGCCAAGCTCAAGAGCCCACTTGGCAGGTGTCATTTTGTAGGGCGCGTTTGGGCCTCCGATGGCAGCCAGGTTTGGAGGAGGGGGCAGCTTTGGTCTGGGAGGAATCCTCGTCCTTATGGAATTTTTGTAGCAAAAGCCCGGGACGGGACGCAGGCAAGTTGGTTTTGAAAGGAGTCACTTTTCCCCAAGAAACCAAACTCAAGAGCCCACTTGGCAGGTGTCATTTTGTAGGGCGCGTTTGGGCCTCCGATGGCAGCCAGGTTTGGAGGAGGGGGCAGCTTTGGTCTGGGAGAAATCCTCGTCCTTCTGGAATTTTTGTAGGCAAAAGCCCTGCATGGGCCGCAGGCAGGTTGACTCCGAAAGGAGGCAGTTTTCTCCAGGAAGCCAAACTCAAGAACCCTCAATGCAGGTGTCATTTTGTGGGTCGCGTTTGGGCCTCCGATGGCAGCCAGGTTTGGAGGAGGGGGCAGCTTTGGTCTGGGAGAAATCCTCGTCCTTATGGAATTTTTGGAGGCAAAAGCTCAGGACGGGCCGCAGGCAAGTTAGGCAAGTTGGCTCCGAAAGGAGGCACTTTTCCCCAAGAAGCCAAACACAAGAGCCCACTTGGCAGATGTCATTTTGTAGGGCGCGTTTGGGCCTCTGATGGCAGCCAGGTTTGGAGGAGGGGGCAGCTTTGGTCTGGGAGAAATCCTCGTCCTTATGGAATTTTTGTAGTCTAAAGCCCAGCACGGGCCGCAGGCTAGTTAGGCAAGTTGGCTTTGAAAGGAGGCACTTTCCCCCAAGAAGCCAAACTCAAGAGCCCACTTGGCAGATGTCATTTTGTAGGGCGCGTTTGGGCCTCCGATGGCAGCCAGGTTTGGAGGAGGGGGCAGCTTTGGTCTGGGAGAAATCCTCGTCCTTCTGGAATTTTTGTAGGCAAAAGCCCAGGACAGGCCGCAGGCAAGTTGGCTTTGAAAGGAGGTACTTCCACCCAAGAAGCCAAACTCAAGAGCCCACTTGGCAGATGTCATTTTGTAGGGCACGTTTGGGCCTCCGATGGCAGCCAGGTTTGGAGGAGGGGGCAGCTTTGGTCTGGGAGAAATCCTCGTCCTTATGGAATTTTTGGAGGCAAAAGCCCTGCATGGGCCGCAGGCAAGTTGACTCCGAAAGGAGGCACTTTTCCCCAGAAAGCCAAACTCAAGAGCCCACTTGGCAGATGTCATTTTGTAGGGCGCGTTTGGGCCTCCGATGGCAGCCAGGTTTGGAGGAGGGGGCAGCTTTGGTCTGGGAGGAATCCTCGTCCTTATGGAATTTTTGTAGCAAAAGCCCGGGACGGGACGCAGGCAAGTTGGTCTTGAAAGGAGTCACTTTTCCCCAAGAAGCCAAACTCAAGAGCCCACTTGGCAGGTGTCATTTTGTAGGGCGCGTTTGGGCCTCCGATGGCAGCCAGGTTTGGGGGAGGGGGCAGCTTTGGTCTGGGAGAAATCCTCGTCCTTATGGAATTTTTGTAGTCTAAAGCCCAGAATGGGCTGCAGCCTAGTTAGGCAAGTTGGCTCCGAAAGGAGGCACTTTTCCCCAAGAAGCCAAACTCAAAAACCCTCAATGCAGATGTCATTTTGTGGGGCGCGTTTGGGCCTCCGATGGCAGCCAGGTTTGGAGGAGGGGGCAGCTTTGGTCTGGGAGAAATCCTCGTCCTTCTGGAATTTTTGTAGGCAAAAGCCCAGGACGGGCCGCAGGCAAGTTGGCTTTGAAATGAGGCACTTCCACCCAAGAAGCGAAACTCAAGAGCCCACTTGGCAGATGTCATTTTGTAGGGCACGTTTGGGCCTCCGATGGCAGCCAGGTTTGGAGGAGGGGGCAGCTTTGGTCTGGGAGAAATCCTCGTCCTTATGGAATTTTTGTAGGCAAAAGCCCTGCATGGGCCGCCGGCAAGTTGACTCCGAAAGGAGGCACTTTTCCCCAAGAAGCCAAACTCAAGAGCCCACTTGGCAGATGTCATTTTGTGGTGCGCGTTTGGGCCTCTGATGGCAGCCAGGTTTGGAGGTGGGGGCAGATTTGGTCTGGGAGAAATCCTCGTCGTTATGGAATTTTTGTAGTCTAATGCCCAGCACGGGCCGCAGGCTAGTTAGGCAAGTTGGCTTTGAAAGGAGGCACTTTTCCCCAAGAAGCCAAACTCAAGAGCCCACTTGGCAGATGTCATTTTGTAGGGCGCGTTTGGGCCTCCGATGGCAGCCAGGTTTGGAGGAGGGGGCAGCTTTGGTCTGGGAGAAATCCTCGTCCTTATGGAATTTTTGTAGGCAAAAACCCCGCATGGGCCGCAGGCAAGTTGGCTTTGATAGGAGGCACTTTTCCCCAAGAAGCCAAACTCAAGAGCCCACTTGGCAGGTGTCATTTTGTAGGGCGCGTTTGGGCCTCCGATGGCAGCCAGGTTTGGAGGAGGGGGCAGCTTTGGTCTGGGAGGAATCCTCGTCCTTATGGAATTTTTGTAGCAAAAGCCGGGGACGGGACGCAGGCAAGTTGGTTTTGAAAGGAGTCACTTTTCCCCAAGAAGCCAAACTCAAGAGCCCACAATGCAGATGTCCTTTTGTAGGGCACGTTTGGGCCTCCCATGGCAGCCAGGTTTGGAGGAGGGGGCAGCTTTGGTCTGGGAGAAATCCTTGTCCTTCTGGAATTTTTGTAGGCAAAAGCCCTGCATGGGCCGCAGGCAAGTTGACTCCGAAAGGAGGCACTTTTCTCCAGGAAGCCAAACTCAAGAACCCTCAATGCAGGTGTCATTTTGTGGGGCGCGTTTGGGCCTCCGATGGCAGCCAGGTTTGGAGGAGGGGGCAGCTTTGGTCTGGGAGAAATCCTCGTCCTTATGGAATTTTTGGAGGCAAAAGCCCAGGACGGGCCGCAGGCAAGTTAGGCAAGTTGGCTCCGAAAGGAGGCACTTTTCCCCAAGAAGCCAAACTCAAGAGCCCACTTGGCAGATGTCATTTTGTAGGGCGCGTTTGGGCCTCTGATGGCAGCCAGGTTTGGAGGAGGGGGCAGCTTTGGTCTGGGAGAAATCCTCGTCCTTCTGGAATTTTTGTAGTCTAAAGCCCAGCACGGGCCGCAGGCTAGTTAGGCAAGTTGGCTTTGAAAGGAGGCACTTTTCCCCAAGAAGCCAAACTCAAGAGCCCACTTGGCAGATGTCATTTTGTAGGGCGCGTTTGGGCCTCCGATGGCAGCCAGGTTTGGAGGAGGGGGCAGCTTTGGTCTGGGAGAAATCCTCGTCCTTATGGAATTTTTGTAGGCAAAAGCCCAGGACGGGCCGCAGGCAAGTTGGCTTTGAAAGGAGGTACTTCCACCCAAGAAGCCAAACTCAAGAGCCCACTTGGCAGGTGTCATTTTGTAGGGCACGTTTGGGCCTCCGATGGCAGCCAGGTTTGGAGGAGGGGGCAGCTTTGGTCTGGGAGAAATCCTCGTCCTTATGGAATTTTTGTAGGCAAAAGCCCTCCATGGGCCGCAGGCAAGTTGACTCCGAAAGGAGGCACTTTTCCCCAGAAAGCCAAACTCAAGAGCCCACTTGGCAGATGTCATTTTGTAGGGCGCGTTTGGGCCTCCGATGGCAGCCAGGTTTGGAGGAGGGGGCAGCTTTGGTCTGGGAGGAATCCTCGTCCTTATGGAATTTTTGTAGCAAAAGCCCAGGACGGGACGCAGGCAAGTTGGTCTTGAAAGGAGGCACTTTTCCCCAAGAAGCCAAACTCAAGAGCCCACTTGGCAGGTGTCATTTTGTAGGGCGCGTTTGGGCCTCCGATGGCAGCCAGGTTTGGAGGAGGGGGCAGCTTTGGTCTGGGAGAAATCCTCGTCCTTTTGGAATTTTTGTAGGCAAAAACCCCGCATGGGCCGCAGGCAAGTTAGGCAAGTTGGCTTTGAAAGGAGGCACTTTCCCCCAAGAAGCCAAACTCAAGAGCCCACTTGGCAGGTGTCATTTTGTAGGGCGCGTTTGGGCCTCCGATGGCAGCCAGGTTTGGAGGAGGGGGCAGCTTTGGTCTGGGAGGAATCCTCGTCCTTATGGAATTTTTGTAGGCAAAAGCCCAGGATGGGCCGCAGGCAAGTTAGGCAAGTTGGCTCCGAAAGGAGGCACTTTTCCCCAAGAAGCCAAACTCAAGAACCCTCAATGCAGATGTCATTTTGTGGGGCGCGTTTGGGCCTCCGATGGCAGCCAGGTTTGGAGGAGGGGGCAGCTTTGGTCTGGGAGAAATCCTCGTCCTTATGGAATTTTTGTAGTCTAAAGCCCAGCACGGGCTGCAGGCAAGTTGGCTCCGAAAGGAGGCACTTTCCCCCAAGAAGCCAAACTCAGGAGTCCACTTGGCAGATGTCATTTTGTAGGGCGCGTTTGGGCCACCGATGTCAGCTAGGTTTGGAGGAGGGGGCAGCTTTGGTCTGGGAGAAATCCTCGTCCTTCTGGAATTTTTGTACTCAAAAGCCCAGGACGGGCCGCAGGCAAGTTAGGCATTTTGGCTCCGAAAGGAAGCACTTTTCCCCAAGAACCCAAACTCAAGAGCCCACTTGGCAGATGTCATTTTGTAGGGCGCGTTTGGACCTCCGATGGCAGCCAGGTTTGGAGGAGGGGGCAGCTTTGGTCTGGGAGAAATCCTCATCCTTCTGGAATTTTTGTACTCAAAAGCCCAGAACGGGCCGCAGGCAAGTTGGCTTTGAAAGGAGGCACTTTTCCCCAAGAAGCCAAACTCAAGAGCCCACTTGGCAGGTGTCATTTTGTAGGGCGCGTTTGGGCCTCCGATGGCAGCCAGGTTTGGAGGAGGGGGCAGCTTTGGTCTGGGAGGAATCCTCGTCCTTATGGAATTTTTGTAGCAAAAGCCCGGGACGGGACGCAGGCAAGTTGGTTTTGAAAGGAGTCACTTTTCCCCAAGAAGCCAAACTCAAGAGCCCACTTGGCAGGTGTCATTTTGTAGGGCACGTTTGGGCCTCCCATGGCAGCCAGGTTTGGAGGAGGGGGCAGCTTTGGTCTGGGAGAAATCCTCGTCCTTCTGGAATTTTTGTAGGCAAAAGCCCTGCATGGGCCGCAGGCAAGTTGACTCCCAAAGGAGGCACTTTTCTCCAGGAAGCCAAACTCAAGAACCCTCAATGCAGGTGTCATTTTGTGGGGCGCGTTTGGGCCTCCGATGGCAGCCAGGTTTGGAGGAGGGGGCAGCTTTGGTCTGGGAGAAATCCTCGTCCTTCTGGAATTTTTGGAGGCAAAAGCCCAGGACGGGCCGCAGGCAAGTTAGGCAAGTTGGCTCCGAAAGGAGGCACTTTTCCCCAAGAAGCCAAACTTAAGAGCCCACTTGGCAGATGTCATTTTGTAGGGCGCGTTTGGGCCTCTGATGGCAGCCAGGTTTGGAGGAGGGGGCAGCTTTGGTCTGGGAGAAATCCTCGTCCTTCTGGAATTTTTGTAGTCTAAAGCCCAGCACGGGCCGGAGGCTAGTTAGGCAAGTTGGCTTTGAAAGGAGGCACTTTCCCCCAAGAAGCCAAACTCAAGAGCCCACTTGGCAGATGTCATTTTGTAGGGCGCGTTTGGGCCTCCGATGGCAGCCAGGTTTGGAGGAGGGGGCAGCTTTGGTCTGGGAGGAATCCTCGTCCTTATGGAATTTTTGTCGGCAAAAACCCCGCATGGGCCGCAGGCAAGTTAGACAAGTTGGCTCCGAAAGGAGGCACTTTTCCCCAAGAAGCCAAACTCAAGAACCCTCAATGCAGATGTCATTTTGTGGGGCGCGTTTGGGCCTCCGATGGCAGCCAGGTTTGGAGGAGGGGGCAGCTTTGGTCTGGGAGAAATCCTCGTCCTTATGGAATTTTTGTAGGCAAAAGCCCTGCATGGGCCGCCGGCAAGTTGACTCCGAAAGGAGGCACTTTTCCCCAAGAAGCCAAACTCAAGAGCCCACTTGGCAGATGTCATTTTGTAGGGCGCGTTTGGGCCTCCGATGGCAGCCAGGTTTGGAGGAGGGGGCAGCTTTGGTCTGGGAGGAATCCTCGTCCTTATGGAATTTTTGTAGGCAAAAGCCCAGGACGGGCCGCAGGCAAGTTAGGCAAGTTGGCTTTGAAAGGAGGCACTTTTCCCCAAGAAGCCAAACTCAAGAACCCACAATGCAGATGTCCTTTTGTAGGGCGCGTTTGGGCCTCTGATGGCAGCCAGGTTTGGAGGAGGGGGCAGCTTTGGTCTGGGAGAAATCCTCATCCTTCTGGAATTTTTGTACTCAAAAGCCCAGGACGGGCCGCAGGCAAGTTAGGCATTTTGGCTCCGAAAGGAAGCACTTTTCCCCAAGAACCCAAACTCAAGAGCCCACTTGGCAGATGTCATTTTGTAGGGCGCGTTTGGGCCTCCGATGGCAGCCAGGTTTGGAGGAGGGGGCAGCTTTGGTCTGGGAGGAATCCTCGTCCTTATGGAATTTTTGTAGCAAAAGCCCGGGACGGGACGCAGGCAAGTTGGTTTTGAAAGGAGTCACTTTTCCCCAAGAAGCCAAACTCAAGAGCCCACTTGGCAGGTGTCATTTTGTAGGGCACGTTTGGGCCTCCGATGGCAGCCAGGTTTGGAGGAGGGGGCAGCTTTGGCCTGGGAGAAATCCTCGTCCTTATGGAATTTTTGGAGGCAAAAGCCCAGGACGGGCCGCAGGCAAGTTAGGCAAGTTGGCTTTGAAAGGAGGCACTTTTCCCCAGGAAGCCAAACTGAAGAGCCCACTTGGCAGATGTCATTTTGTGGGGCGCGTTTGGGCCTCTGATGGCAGCCAGGTTTGGAGGAGGGGGCAGATTTGGTCTGGGAGAAATCCTCGTCCTTCTGGAATTTTTGTAGTCTAATGCCCAGCACGGGCCGCAGGCTAGTTAGGCAAGTTGGCTTTGAAAGGAGGCACTTTTCCGCAAGTAGCCAAACTCAAGAGCCCACTTGGCAGATGTCATTTTGTAGGGCGCGTTTGGGCCTCCGATGGCAGCCAGGTTTGGAGGAGGGGGCAGCTTTGGTCTGGGAGAAATCCTCGTCCTTATGGAATTTTTGTAGGCAAAAGCCCAGGAGGGGCCGCAGGCAAGTTGGCTTTGAAAGGAGGCACTTCCACACAAGAAGCCAAACTCAAGAGCCCACTTGGCAGGTGTCATTTTGTAGGGCGCGTTTGGGCCTCTGATGGCAGCCAGGTTTGGAGGAGGGGGCAGCTTTGGTCTGGGAGAAATCCTCGTCCTTCTGGAATTTTTGTAGGCAAAAGCCCTGCATGGGCCGCAGGCAAGTTGAATCCGAAAGGAGGCACTTTTCTCCAGGAAGCCAAACTCAAGAACCCTCAATGCAGGTGTCATTTTGTGGGGCGCGTTTGGGCCTCCGATGGCAGCCAGGTTTGGAGGAGGGGGCAGCTTTGGTCTGGGAGAAATCCTCGTCCTTCTGGAATTTTTGGAGGCAAAAGCCCAGGACGGGCCGCAGGCAAGTTAGGCAAGTTGGCTCCGAAAGGAGGCACTTTTCCCCAAGAAGCAAAACTCAAGAGCCCACTTGGCAGATGTCATTTTGTAGGGCGCGTTTGGGCCTCCGATGGCAGCCAGGTTTGGAGGAGGGGGCAGCTTTGGTCTGGGAGAAATCCTCGTCCTTATGGAATTTTTGTAGGCAAAAGCCCAGGACGGGCCGCAGGCAAGTTGGCTTTGAAAGGAGGTACTTCCACCCAAGAAGCCAAACTCAAGAGCCCACTTGGCAGATGTCATTTTGTAGGGCACGTTTGGGCCTCCGATGGCAGCCAGGTTTGGAGGAGGGGGCAACTTTGGTCTGGGAGAAATCCTCGTCCTTATGGAATTTTTGTAGGCAAAAGCCCTGCATGGGCCGCAGGCAAGTTGACTCCGATTGGAGGAACTTTTCCCCAGAAAGCCAAACTCAAGAGCCCACTTGGCAGATGTCATTTTGTAGGGCGCGTTTGGGCCTCCGATGGCAGCCAGGTTTGGAGGAGGGGGCAGCTTTGGTCTGGGAGGAATCCTCGTCCTTATGGAATTTTTGTAGCAAAAGCCCGGGACGGGACGCAGGCAAGTTGGTTTTGAAAGGAGTCACTTTTCCCCAAGAAGCCAAACTCAAGAGCCCACTTGGCAGGTGTCATTTTGTAGGGCGCGTTTGGGCCTCCGATGGCAGCCAGGTTTGGAGGAGGGGGCAGCTTTGGTCTGGGAGAAATCCTCGTCCTTATGGAATTTTTGTAGGCAAAAACCCCGCATGGGCCGCAGGCAAGTTAGGCAAGTTGCTTTGAAAGGAGGCACTTTTCCCCAAGAAGCCAAACTCAAGAACCCACAATGCAGATGTCATTTTGTAGGGCGCGTTTGGACCTCCGATGGCAGCCAGGTTTGGAGGAGGGGGCAGCTTTGGTCTGGGAGAAATCCTCGTCCTTATGGAATTTTTGTAGGCAAAAGCCCAGGACGGGCCGCAGGCAAGTTAGGCAAGTTGGCTTTGAAAGGAGGCACTTTTCCCCAAGAAGCCAAACTCAAGAGCCCACATGGCAGATGTCATTTTGTAGGGCGCGTTTGGGCCTCCGATGGCAGCCAGGTTTGGAGGAGGGGGCAGCTTTGGTCTGGGAGAAATCCTCGTCCTTATGGAATTTTTGTAGGCAAAAGCCCAGAATGGGCTGCAGGCTAGTTAGGCAAGTTGGCTTTGAAAGGAGGCACTTTTCCGCAAGAAGCCAAACTCAAGAGCCCACTTGGCAGATGTCATTTTGTAGGGCGCGTTTGGGCCTCCGATGGCAGCCAGGTTTGGAGGAGGGGGCAGCTTTGGTCTGGGAGAAATCCTCGTCCTTATGGAATTTTTGGAGGCAAAAGCCCAGGACGGGCCGCAGGCAAGTTGGCTTTGAAAGGAGGCACTTCCACCCAAGAGGCCAAACTCAAGAGCCCACTTGGCAGGTGTCATTTTGTAGGGCGCGTTTGGGCCTCCGATGGCAGCCAGGTTTGGAGGAGGGGGCCGCTTTGGTCTGGGAGAAATCCTCGTCCTTATGGAATTTTTGTAGGCAAAAGCCCTGCATGGGCCGCAGGCAAGTTAGGCAAGTTGCTTTGAAAGGAGGCACTTTTCCCCAAGAAGCCAAACTCAAGAGCCCACTTGGCAGGTGTCATTTTGTAGGGCGCGTTTGGGCCTCCGATGGCAGCCAGGTTTGGAGGAGGGGGCAGCTTTGGTCTGGGAGAAATCCTCGTCCTTATGGAATATATGTCGGCAAAAACCCCGCATGGGCCGCAGGCAAGTTAGGCAAGTTGGCTCCGAAAGGAGGCACTTCCACCCAAGAAGCCAAACTCAAGAACCCTCAATGCAGATGTAATTTTGTGGGGCGCGTTTGGGCCTCCGATGGCAGCCAGGTTTGGAGGAGGGGGCAGCTTTGGTCTGGGAGAAATCCTCGTCGTTATGGAATTTTTGTAGTCTAAAGCCCAGCACGGGCTGCAGGCAAGTTAGCTCCGAAAGGAGGCACTTTCCCCCAAGAAGCCAAACTCAGGAGCCCACTTGGCAGATGTCATTTTGTAGGGCGCGTTTGGGCCACCGATGTCAGCTAGGTTTGGAGGAGGGTGCAGCTTTGGTCTGGGAGAAATCCTCGTCCTTATGGAATTTTTGTAGGCAAAAGCCCTGCATGGGCTGCACCTAGTTAGGCAAGTTGGCTCCGAAAGGAGGCACTTTTCCCCAAGAAGCCAAACTCAAGAACCCTCAATGCAGATGTCATTTTGTGGGGCGCGTTTGGGCCTCCGATGGCAGCCAGGTTTGGAGGAGGGGGCAGCTTTGGTCTGGGAGAAATCCTCGTCCTTATGGAATTTTTGTAGTCTAAAGCCCAGCACGGGCTGCAGGCAAGTTGGCTTTGAAAGGAGGCACTTTCCCCCAAGAAGCCAAACTCAGGAGCCCACTTGGCAGATGTCATTTTGTAGGGCGCGTTTGGGCCACCGATGGCAGCCAGGTTTGGAGGAGGGGGCAGCTTTGGTCTGGGAGAAATCCTCGTCCTTCTGGAATTTTTGGAGGCAAAAGCCCAGGACGGGCCGCAGGCAAGTTGGCTTTGAAAGGAGGTACTTCCACCCAAGAAGCCAAACTCAAGAGCCCACTTGGCAGATGTCATTTTGTAGGGCGCGTTTGGGCCTCCGATGGCAGCCAGGTTTGGAGGAGGGGGCAGCTTTGGCCTGGGAGAAATCCTCGTCCTTCTGGAATTTTTGGAGGCAAAAGCCCAGGACGGGCCGCAGGCAAGTTGGCTTTGAAAGGAGGCACTTCCACCCAAGAAGCGAAACTCAAGAGCCCACTTGGCAGATGTCATTTTGTAGGGCACGTTTGGGCCTCCGATGGCAGCCAGGTTTGGAGGAGGGGGCAGCTTTGGTCTGGGAGAAATCCTCGTCCTTATGGAATTTTTGTAGGCAAAAGCCCAGAATGGGCCGCCGGCAAGTTGAGTCCGAAAGGAGGCACTTTTCCCCAAGAAGCCAAACTCAAGAGCCCACTTGGCAGATGTCATTTTGTAGGGCGCGTTTGGGCCTCCGATGGCAGCCAGGTTTGGAGGAGGGGGCAGCTTTGGTCTGGGAGGAATCCTCGTCCTTATGGAATTTTTGTAGGCAAAAGCCCAGGACGGGCCGCAGGCAAGTTAGGCAAGTTGGCTTTGAAAGGAGGCACTTTTCCCCAAGAAGCCAAACTCAAGAACCCACAATGCAGATGTCCTTTTGTAGGGCGCGTTTGGGCCTCTGATGGCAGCCAGGTTTGGAGGAGGGGGCAGCTTTGGTCTGGGAGAAATCCTCATCCTTCTGGAATTTTTGTACTCAAAAGCCCAGGACGGGCCGCAGGCAAGTTAGGCATTTTGGCTCCGAAAGGAAGCACTTTTCCCCAAGAACCCAAACTCAAGAGCCCACTTGGCAGATGTCATTTTGTAGGGCGCGTTTGGGCCTCCGATGGCAGCCAGGTTTGGAGGAGGGGGCAGCTTTGGTCTGGGAGAAATCCTCGTCCTTATGGAATTTTGGTAGGCACAAGCCCAGGACGGGCCGCAGGCAAGTTGGCTTTGAAAGGAGGCACTTTCCCCCAAGAAGCCAAACTCAAGAGCCCACTTGGCAGGTGTCATTTTGTAGGGCGCGTTTGGGCCTCCGATGGCAGCCAGGTTTGGAGGATGGGGCAGCTTTGGTCTGGGAGGAATCCTCGTCCTTATGGAATTTTTGTAGCAAAAGCCCGGGACGGGACGCAGGCAAGTTGGTTTTGAAAGGAGTCACTTTTCCCCAAGAAGCCAAACTCAAGAGCCCACTTGGCAGGTGTCATTTTGTAGGGCACGTTTGGGCCTCCGATGGCAGCCAGGTTTGGAGGAGGGGGCAGCTTTGGCCTGGGAGAAATCCTCGTCCTTATGGAATTTTTGGAGGCAAAAGCCCAGGACGGGCCGCAGGCAAATTAGGCAAGTTGGCTTTGAAAGGAGGCACTTCCACCCAAGAAGCCAAACTGAAGAGCCCACTTGGCAGATGTCATTTTGTAGGGCGCGTTTGGGCCTCCGATGGCAGCCAGGTTTGGAGGAGGGGGCAGCTTTGGTCTGGGAGAAATCCTCGTCCTTATGGAATTTTTGTAGGCAAAAGCCCAGGACGGGCCGCAGGCAAGTTGGCTTTGAAAGGAGGCACTTCCACCCAAGAAGCCAAACTCAAGAGCCCACTTGGCAGGTGTCATTTTGTAGGGCACGTTTGGGCCTCTGATGGCAGCCAGGTTCGGAGGAGGGGGCAGCTTTGGTCTGGGAGAAATCCTCGTCCTTCTGGAATTTTTGTAGGCAAAAGCCCTGCATGGGCCGCAGGCAAGTTGACTCCGAAAGGAGGCACTTTTCTCCAGGAAGCCAAACTCAAGAACCCTCAATGCAGGTGTCATTTTGTGGGGCGCGTTTGGGCCTCCGATGGCAGCCAGGTTTGGAGGAGGGGGCAGCTTTGGTCTGGGAGAAATCCTCGTCCTTCTGGAATTTTTGGAGGCAAAAGCCCAGGACGGGCCGCAGGCAAGTTAGGCAAGTTGGCTCCGAAAGGAGGCACTTTTCCCCAAGAAGCAAAACTCAAGAGCCCACTTGGCAGATGTCATTTTGTAGGGCGCGTTTGGGCCTCCGATGGCAGCCAGGTTTGGAGGAGGGGGCAGCTTTGGTCTGGGAGAAATCCTCGTCCTTATGGAATTTTTGTAGCGAAAGCCCAGGACGGGCCGCAGGCAAGTTAGGCAAGTTGGCTCCGAAAGGAGGTACTTCCACCCAAGAAGCCAAACTCAAGAGCCCACATGGCAGATGTCATTTTGTAGGGCGCGTTTGGGCCTCCGATGGCAGCCAGGTTTGGAGGAGGGGGCAGCTTTGGTCTGGGAGAAATCCTCGTCCTTATGGAATTTTTGTAGGCAAAAGCCCAGGACGGGCCGCAGGCAAGTTAGGCAAGTTGGCTTTGAAAGGAGGCACTTTTCCCCAAGAAGCCAAACTCAAGAGCCCACATGGCAGATGTCATTTTGTAGGGCGCGTTTGGGCCTCCGATGGCAGCCAGGTTTGGAGGAGGGGGCAGCTTTGGTCTGGGAGAAATCCTCGTCCTTATGGAATTTTTGTAGGCAAAAGCCCAGAATGGGCTGCAGGCTAGTTAGGCAAGTTGGCTTTGAAAGGAGGCACTTTTCTGCAAGAAGCCAAACTCAAGAGCCCACTTGGCAGATGTCATTTTGTAGGGCGCGTTTGGGCCTCCGATGGCAGCCAGGTTTGGAGGAGGGGGCAGCTTTGGTCTGGGAGAAATCCTCGTCCTTATGGAATTTTTGGAGGCAAAAGCCCAGGACGGGCCGCAGGCAAGTTGGCTTTGAAAGGAGGCACTTCCACCCAAGAGGCCAAACTCAAGAGCCCACTTGGCAGGTGTCATTTTGTAGGGCGCGTTTGGGCCTCCGATGGCAGCCAGGTTTGGAGGAGGGGGCCGCTTTGGTCTGGGAGAAATCCTCGTCCTTATGGAATTTTTGTAGGCAAAAACCCTGCATGGGCCGCAGGCAAGTTAGGCAAGTTGCTTTGAAAGGAGGCACTTTTCCCCAAGAAGCCAAACTCAAGAGCCCACTTGGCAGGTGTCATTTTGTAGGGCGCGTTTGGGCCTCCGATGGCAGCCAGGTTTGGAGGAGGGGGCAGCTTTGGTCTGGGAGAAATCCTCGTCCTTATGGAATATATGTCGGCAAAAACCCCGCATGGGCCGCAGGCAAGTTAGGCAAGTTGGCTCCGAAAGGAGGCACTTCCACCCAAGAAGCCAAACTCAAGAACCCTCAATGCAGATGTAATTTTGTGGGGCGCGTTTGGGCCTCCGATGGCAGCCAGGTTTGGAGGAGGGGGCAGCTTTGGTCTGGGAGAAATCCTCGTCGTTATGGAATTTTTGTAGTCTAAAGCCCAGCACGGGCTGCAGGCAAGTTGGCTCCGAAAGGAGGCACTTTTCCCCAAGAAGCCAAACTCAGGAGTCCACTTGGCAGATGTCATTTTGTAGGGCGCGTTTGGGCCACCGATGTCAGCTAGGTTTGGAGGAGGGGGCAGCTTTGGTCTGGGAGAAATCCTCGTCCTTATGGAATTTTTGTAGGCAAAAGCCCTGCATGGGCTGCTCCTAGTTAGGCAAGTTGGCTCCGAAAGGAGGCACTTTTCCCCAAGAAGCCAAACTCAAGAACCCTCAATGCAGATGTCATTTTGTGGGGCGCGTTTGGGCCTCCGATGGCAGCCAGGTTTGGAGGAGGGGGCAGCTTTGGTCTGGGAGAAATCCTCGTCCTTATGGAATTTTTGTAGTCTAAAGCCCAGCACGGGCTGCAGGCAAGTTGGCTTTGAAAGGAGGCACTTTCCCCCAAGAAGCCAAACTCAGGAGCCCACTTGGCAGATGTCATTTTGTAGGGCGCGTTTGGGCCACCGATGGCAGCCAGGTTTGGAGGAGGGGGCAGCTTTGGTCTGGGAGAAATCCTCGTCCTTCTGGAATTTTTGGAGGCAAAAGCCCAGGACGGGCCGCAGGCAAGTTGGCTTTGAAAGGAGGTACTTCCACCCAAGAAGCCAAACTCAAGAGCCCACTTGGCAGATGTCATTTTGTAGGGCGCGTTTGGGCCTCCGATGGCAGCCAGGTTTGGAGGAGGGGGCAGCTTTGGCCTGGGAGAAATCCTCGTCCTTCTGGAATTTTTGGAGGCAAAAGCCCAGGACGGGCCGCAGGCAAGTTGGCTTTGAAAGGAGGCACTTCCACCCAAGAAGCGAAACTCAAGAGCCCACTTGGCAGATGTCATTTTGTAGGGCACGTTTGGGCCTCCGATGGCAGCCAGGTTTGGAGGAGGGGGCAGCTTTGGTCTGGGAGAAATCCTCGTCCTTATGGAATTTTTGTAGGCAAAAGCCCAGAATGGGCCGCCGGCAAGTTGAGTCCGAAAGGAGGCACTTTTCCCCAAGAAGCCAAACTCAAGAGCCCACTTGGCAGATGTCATTTTGTAGGGCGCGTTTGGGCCTCCGATGGCAGCCAGGTTTGGAGGAGGGGGCAGCTTTGGTCTGGGAGGAATCCTCGTCCTTATGGAATTTTTGTAGGCAAAAGCCCAGGACGGGCCGCAGGCAAGTTAGGCAAGTTGGCTTTGAAAGGAGGCACTTTTCCCCAAGAAGCCAAACTCAAGAACCCACAATGCAGATGTCCTTTTGTAGGGCGCGTTTGGGCCTCTGATGGCAGCCAGGTTTGGAGGAGGGGGCAGCTTTGGTCTGGGAGAAATCCTCATCCTTCTGGAATTTTTGTACTCAAAAGCCCAGGACGGGCCGCAGGCAAGTTAGGCATTTTGGCTCCGAAAGGAAGCACTTTTCCCCAAGAACCCAAACTCAAGAGCCCACTTGGCAGATGTCATTTTGTAGGGCGCGTTTGGGCCTCCGATGGCAGCCAGGTTTGGAGGAGGGGGCAGCTTTGGTCTGGGAGAAATCCTCGTCCTTATGGAATTTTGGTAGGCACAAGCCCAGGACGGGCCGCAGGCAAGTTGGCTTTGAAAGGAGGCACTTTCCCCCAAGAAGCCAAACTCAAGAGCCCACTTGGCAGGTGTCATTTTGTAGGGCGCGTTTGGGCCTCCGATGGCAGCCAGGTTTGGAGGATGGGGCAGCTTTGGTCTGGGAGGAATCCTCGTCCTTATGGAATTTTTGTAGCAAAAGCCCGGGACGGGACGCAGGCAAGTTGGTTTTGAAAGGAGTCACTTTTCCCCAAGAAGCCAAACTCAAGAGCCCACTTGGCAGGTGTCATTTTGTAGGGCGCGTTTGGGCCTCCGATGGCAGCCAGGTTTGGAGGAGGGGGCAGCTTTGGTCTGGGAGAAATCCTCGTCCTTATGGAATTTTTGTAGGCAAAAGCCCAGGACGGGCCGCAGGCAAGTTGGCTTTGAAAGGAGGCACTTCCACCCAAGAAGCCAAACTCAAGAGCCCACTTGGCAGGTGTCATTTTGTAGGGCACGTTTGGGCCTCTGATGGCAGCCAGGTTTGGAGGAGGGGGCAGCTTTGGTCTGGGAGAAATCCTCGTCCTTCTGGAATTTTTGTAGGCAAAAGCCCTGCATGGGCCGCAGGCAAGTTGACTCCGAAAGGAGGCACTTTTCTCCAGGAAGCCAAACTCAAGAACCCTCAATGCAGGTGTCATTTTGTGGGGCGCGTTTGGGCCTCCGATGGCAGCCAGGTTTGGAGGAGGGGGCAGCTTTGGTCTGGGAGAAATCCTCGTCCTTCTGGAATTTTTGGAGGCAAAAGCCCAGGACGGGCCGCAGGCAAGTTAGGCAAGTTGGCTCCGAAAGGAGGCACTTTTCCCCAAGAAGCAAAACTCAAGAGCCCACTTGGCAGATGTCATTTTGTAGGGCGCGTTTGGGCCTCCGATGGCAGCCAGGTTTGGAGGAGGGGGCAGCTTTGGTCTGGGAGAAATCCTCGTCCTTATGGAATTTTTGTAGCGAAAGCCCAGGACGGGCCGCAGGCAAGTTAGGCAAGTTGGCTCCGAAAGGAGGTACTTCCACCCAAGAAGGCAAACTCAAGAGCCCACTTGGCAGATGTCATTTTGTAGGGCGCGTTTGGGCCTCCGATGGCAGCCAGGTTTGGAGGAGGGGGCAGCTTTGGTCTGGGAGAAATCCTCGTCCTTATGGAATTTTTGTAGGCAAAAGCCCAGGACGGGCCGCAGGCAAGTTAGGCAAGTTGGCTTTGAAAGGAGGCACTTTTCCCCAAGAAGCCAAACTCAAGAGCCCACATGGCAGATGTCATTTTGTAGGGCGCGTTTGGGCCTCCGATGGCAGCCAGGTTTGGAGGAGGGGGCAGCTTTGGTCTGGGAGAAATCCTCGTCCTTATGGAATTTTTGTAGGCAAAAGCCCAGAATGGGCTGCAGGCTAGTTAGGCAAGTTGGCTTTGAAAGGAGGCACTTTTCCGCAAGAAGCCAAACTCAAGAGCCCACTTGGCAGATGTCATTTTGTAGGGCGCGTTTGGGCCTCCGATGGCAGCCAGGTTTGGAGGAGGGGGCAGCTTTGGTCTGGGAGAAATCCTCGTCCTTATGGAATTTTTGGAGGCAAAAGCCCAGGACGGGCCGCAGGCAAGTTGGCTTTGAAAGGAGGCACTTCCACCCAAGAGGCCAAACTCAAGAGCCCACTTGGCAGGTGTCATTTTGTAGGGCGCGTTTGGGCCTCCGATGGCAGCCAGGTTTGGAGGAGGGGGCCGCTTTGGTCTGGGAGAAATCCTCGTCCTTCTGGAATTTTTGTAGGCAAAAACCCTGCATGGGCCGCAGGCAAGTTAGGCAAGTTGCTTTGAAAGGAGGCACTTTTCCCCAAGAAGCCAAACTCAAGAGCCCACTTGGCAGGTGTCATTTTGTAGGGCGCGTTTGGGCCTCCGATGGCAGCCAGGTTTGGAGGAGGGGGCAGCTTTGGTCTGGGAGAAATCCTCGTCCTTATGGAATTTTTGGAGGCAAAAACCCCGCATGGGCCGCAGGCAAGTTAGGCAAGTTGGCTCCGAAAGGAGGCACTTCCACCCAAGAAGCCAAACTCAAGAACCCTCAATGCAGATGTAATTTTGTGGGGCGCGTTTGGGCCTCCGATGGCAGCCAGGTTTGGAGGAGGGGGCAGCTTTGGTCTGGGAGAAATCCTCGTCGTTATGGAATTTTTGTAGTCTAAAGCCCAGCACGGGCTGCAGGCAAGTTGGCTCCGAAAGGAGGCACTTTCCCCCAAGAAGCCAAACTCAGGAGTCCACTTGGCAGATGTCATTTTGTAGGGCGCGTTTGGGCCACCGATGTCAGCTAGGTTTGGAGGAGGGGGCAGCTTTGGTCTGGGAGAAATCCTCGTCCTTATGGAATTTTTGTAGGCAAAAGCCCTGCATGGGCTGCTCCTAGTTAGGCAAGTTGGCTCCGAAAGGAGGCACTTTTCCCCAAGAAGCCAAACTCAAGAACCCTCAATGCAGATGTCATTTTGTGGGGCGCGTTTGGGCCTCCGATGGCAGCCAGGTTTGGAGGAGGGGGCAGCTTTGGTCTGGGAGAAATCCTCGTCCTTATGGAATTTTTGTAGTCTAAAGCCCAGCACGGGCTGCAGGCAAGTTGGCTTTGAAAGGAGGCACTTTCCCCCAAGAAGCCAAACTCAGGAGCCCACTTGGCAGATGTCATTTTGTAGGGCGCGTTTGGGCCACCGATGGCAGCCAGGTTTGGAGGAGGGGGCAGCTTTGGTCTGGGAGAAATCCTCGTCCTTCTGGAATTTTTGGAGGCAAAAGCCCAGGACGGGCCGCAGGCAAGTTGGCTTTGAAAGGAGGTACTTCCACCCAAGAAGCCAAACTCAAGAGCCCACTTGGCAGATGTCATTTTGTAGGGCGCGTTTGGGCCTCCGATGGCAGCCAGGTTTGGAGGAGGGGGCAGCTTTGGCCTGGGAGAAATCCTCGTCCTTCTGGAATTTTTGGAGGCAAAAGCCCAGGACGGGCCGCAGGCAAGTTGGCTTTGAAAGGAGGCACTTCCACCCAAGAAGCGAAACTCAAGAGCCCACTTGGCAGATGTCATTTTGTAGGGCACGTTTGGGCCTCCGATGGCAGCCAGGTTTGGAGGAGGGGGCAGCTTTGGTCTGGGAGAAATCCTCGTCCTTATGGAATTTTTGTAGGCAAAAGCCCAGAATGGGCCGCCGGCAAGTTGAGTCCGAAAGGAGGCACTTTTCCCCAAGAAGCCAAACTCAAGAGCCCACTTGGCAGATGTCATTTTGTAGGGCGCGTTTGGGCCTCCGATGGCAGCCAGGTTTGGAGGAGGGGGCAGCTTTGGTCTGGGAGAAATCCTCGTCCTTATGGAATTTTTGTAGGCACAAGCCCAGGACGGGCCGCAGGCAAGTTAGGCAAGTTGGCTTTGAAAGGAGGCACTTTTCCCCAAGAAGCCAAACTCAAGAACCCACAATGCAGATGTCCTTTTGTAGGGCGCGTTTGGGCCTCTGATGGCAGCCAGGTTTGGAGGAGGGGGCAGCTTTGGTCTGGGAGAAATCCTCATCCTTCTGGAATTTTTGTACTCAAAAGCCCAGGACGGGCCGCAGGCAAGTTAGGCATTTTGGCTCCGAAAGGAAGCACTTTTCCCCAAGAACCCAAACTCAAGAGCCCACTTGGCAGATGTCATTTTGTAGGGCGCGTTTGGGCCTCCGATGGCAGCCAGGTTTGGAGGAGGGGGCAGCTTTGGTCTGGGAGAAATCCTCGTCCTTATGGAATTTTTGTAGGCACAAGCCCAGGACGGGCCGCAGGCAAGTTGGCTTTGAAAGGAGGCACTTTCCCCCAAGAAGCCAAACTCAAGAGCCCACTTGGCAGGTGTCATTTTGTAGGGCGCGTTTGGGCCTCCGATGGCAGCCAGGTTTGGAGGAGGGGGCAGCTTTGGTCTGGGAGGAATCCTCGTCCTTATGGAATTTTTGTAGCAAAAGCCCGGGACGGGACGCAGGCAAGTTGGTTTTGAAAGGAGTCACTTTTCCCCAAGAAGCCAAACTCAAGAGCCCACTTGGCAGGTGTCATTTTGTAGGGCACGTTTGGGCCTCCGATGGCAGCCAGGTTTGGAGGAGGGGGCAGCTTTGGCCTGGGAGAAATCCTCGTCCTTATGGAATTTTTGGAGGCAAAAGCCCAGGACGGGCCGCAGGCAAGTTAGGCAAGTTGGCTTTGAAAGGAGGCACTTCCACCCAAGAAGCCAAACTGAAGAGCCCACTTGGCAGATGTCATTTTGTAGGGCGCGTTTGGGCCTCCGATGGCAGCCAGGTTTGGAGGAGGGGGCAGCTTTGGTCTGGGAGAAATCCTCGTCCTTATGGAATTTTTGTAGGCAAAAGCCCAGGACGGGCCGCAGGCAAGTTGGCTTTGAAAGGAGGCACTTCCACCCAAGAAGCCAAACTCAAGAGCCCACTTGGCAGGTGTCATTTTGTAGGGCACGTTTGGGCCTCTGATGGCAGCCAGGTTTGGAGGAGGGGGCAGCTTTGGTCTGGGAGAAATCCTCGTCCTTCTGGAATTTTTGTAGGCAAAAGCCCTGCATGGGCCGCAGCCAAGTTGACTCCGAAAGGAGGCACTTTTCTCCAGGAAGCCAAACTCAAGAACCCTCAATGCAGGTGTCATTTTGTGGGGCGCGTTTGGGCCTCCGATGGCAGCCAGGTTTGGAGGAGGGGGCAGCTTTGGTCTGGGAGAAATCCTCGTCCTTCTGGAATTTTTGGAGGCAAAAGCCCAGGACGGGCCGCAGGCAAGTTAGGCAAGTTGGCTCCGAAAGGAGGCACTTTTCCCCAAGAAGCAAAACTCAAGAGCCCACTTGGCAGATGTCATTTTGTAGGGCGCGTTTGGGCCTCCGATGGCAGCCAGGTTTGGAGGAGGGGGCAGCTTTGGTCTGGGAGAAATCCTCGTCCTTATGGAATTTTTGTAGCGAAAGCCCAGGACGGGCCGCAGGCAAGTTAGGCAAGTTGGCTCCGAAAGGAGGTACTTCCACCCAAGAAGCCAAACTCAAGAGCCCACTTGGCAGATGTCATTTTGTAGGGCGCGTTTGGGCCTCCGATGGCAGCCAGGTTTGGAGGAGGGGGCAGCTTTGGTCTGGGAGAAATCCTCGTCCTTATGGAATTTTTGTAGGCAAAAGCCCAGGACGGGCCGCAGGCAAGTTGCTTTGAAAGGAGGCACTTTTCCCCAAGAAGCCAAACTCAAGAACCCACAATGCAGATGTCATTTTGTAGGGCGCGTTTGGGCCTCCGATGGCAGCCAGGTTTGGAGGAGGGGGCAGCTTTGGTCTGGGAGAAATCCTCGTCCTTCTGGAATTTTTGTAGGCAAAAGCCCTGAATGGGCCGCAGGCAAGTTGACTCCGAAAGGAGGCACTTTTCTCCAGGAAGCCAAACTCAAGAACCCTCAATGCAGGTGTCATTTTGTGGGGCGCGTTTGGGCCTCCGATGGCAGCCAGGTTTGGAGGAGGGGGCAGCTTTGGTCTGGGAGAAATCCTCGTCCTTCTGGAATTTTTGTAGGCAAAAGCCCAGGACGGGCCGCAGGCAAGTTAGGCAAGTTGGCTCCGAAAGGAGGCACTTTTCCCCAAGAAGCAAAACTCAAGAGCCCACTTGGCAGATGTCATTTTGTAGGGCGCGTTTGGGCCTCTGATGGCAGCCAGGTTTGGAGGAGGGGGCAGCTTTGGTCTGGGAGAAATCCTCGTCCTTATGGAATTTTTGTAGTCTAAAGCCCAGCACGGGCCGCAGGCTAGTTAGGCAAGTTGGCTTTGAAAGGAGGCACTTTCCCCCAAGAAGCCAAACTCAAGAGCCCACTTGGCAGATGTCATTTTGTAGGGCGCGTTTGGGCCTCCGATGGCAGCCAGGTTTGGAGGAGGGGGCAGCTTTGGTCTGGGAGAAATCCTCGTCCTTATGGAATTTTTGTAGGCAAAAGCCCAGGACGGGCCGCAGGCAAGTTGGCTTTGAAAGGAGGTACTTCCACCCAAGAAGCCAAACTCAAGAGCCCACTTGGCAGATGTCATTTTGTAGGGCGCGTTTGGGCCTCCGATGGCAGCCAGGTTTGGAGGAGGGGGCAACTATGGTCTGGGAGAAATCCTCGTCCTTATGGAATTTTTGTAGGCAAAAGCCCTGCATGGGCCGCAGGCAAGTTGACTCCGATAGGAGGCACTTTTCCCCAGAAAGCCAAACTCAAGAGCCCACTTGGCAGATGTCATTTTGTAGGGCGCGTTTGGGCCTCCGATGGCAGCCAGGTTTGGAGGAGGGGGCAGCTTTGGTCTGGGAGGAATCCTCGTCCTTATGGAATTTTTGTAGCAAAAGCCCGGGACGGGACGCAGGCAAGTTGGTTTTGAAAGGAGTCACTTTTCCCCAAGAAGCCAAACTCAAGAGCCCACTTGGCAGGTGTCATTTTGTAGGGCACGTTTGGGCCTCCGATGGCAGCCAGGTTCGGAGGAGGGGGCAGCTTTGGTCTGGGAGAAATCCTCGTCCTTATGGAATTTTTGTAGTCTAAAGCCCAGCACGGGCAGCAGGCTAGTTAGGCAAGTTGGCTTTGAAAGGAGGCACTTTCCCCCAAGAAGCCAAACTCAAGAGCCCACTTGGCAGATGTCATTTTGTAGGGCACGTTTGGGCCTCCGATGGCAGCCAGGTTTTGAGGAGGGGGCAGCTTTGGTCTGGGAGAAATCCTCGTCCTTATGGAATTTTTGTAGGCAAAAACCCCGCATGGGCCGCAGGCAAGTTAGGCAAGTTGCTTTGAAAGGAGGCACTTTTCCCCAAGAAGCCAAACTCAAGAACCCACAATGCACATGTCATTTTGTAGGGCGCATTTGGACCTCCGATGGCAGCCAGGTTTGGAGGAGGGGGCAGCTTTGGTCTGGGAGAAATCCTCGTCCTTATGGAATTTTTGTAGCGAAAGCCCAGGACGGGCCGCAGGCAAGTTAGGCAAGTTGGCTCCGAAAGGAGGTACTTCCACCCAAGAAGCCAAACTCAAGAGCCCACTTGGCAGATGTCATTTTGTAGGGCGCGTTTGGGCCTCCGATGGCAGCCAGGTTTGGAGGAGGGGGCAGCTTTGGTCTGGGAGAAATCCTCGTCCTTATGGAATTTTTGGAGGCAAAAGCCCAGGACGGGCCGCAGGCAAGTTGCTTTGAAAGGAGGCACTTTTCCCCAAAAGCCAAACTCAAGAACCCACAATGCAGATGTCATTTTGTAGGGCGCGTTTGGGCCTCCGATGGCAGCCAGGTTTGGAGGAGGGGGCAGCTTTGGTCTGGGAGAAATCCTCGTCCTTCTGGAATTTTTGTAGGCAAAAGCCCTGAATGGGCCGCAGGCAAGTTGACTCCGAAAGGAGGCACTTTTCTCCAGGAAGCCAAACTCAAGAACCCTCAATGCAGGTGTCATTTTGTGGGGCGCGTTTGGGCCTCCGATGGCAGCCAGGTTTGGAGGAGGGGGCAGCTTTGGTCTGGGAGAAATCCTCGTCCTTCTGGAATTTTTGGAGGCAAAAGCCCAGGACGGGCCGCAGGCAAGTTAGGCAAGTTGGCTCCGAAAGGAGGCACTTTTCCCCAAGAAGCAAAACTCAAGAGCCCACTTGGCAGATGTCATTTTGTAGGGCGCGTTTGGGCCTCTGATGGCAGCCAGGTTTGGAGGAGGGGGCAGCTTTGGTCTGGGAGAAATCCTCGTCCTTATGGAATTTTTGTAGTCTAAAGCCCAGCACGGGCCGCAGGCTAGTTAGGCAAGTTGGCTTTGAAAGGAGGCACTTTCCCCCAAGAAGCCAAACTCAAGAGCCCACTTGGCAGATGTCATTTTGTAGGGCGCGTTTGGGCCTCCGATGGCAGCCAGGTTTGGAGGAGGGGGCAGCTTTGGTCTGGGAGAAATCCTCGTCCTTATGGAATTTTTGTAGGCAAAAGCCCAGGACGGGCCGCAGGCAAGTTGGCTTTGAAAGGACGTACTTCCACCCAAGAAGCCAAACTCAAGAGCCCACTTGGCAGATGTCATTTTGTAGGGCGCGTTTGGGCCTCCGATGGCAGCCAGGTTTGGAGGAGGGGGCAACTATGGTCTGGGAGAAATCCTCGTCCTTATGGAATTTTTGTAGGCAAAAGCCCAGAATGGGCCGCAGGCAAGTTGACTCCGATAGGAGGCACTTTTCCCCAGAAAGCCAAACTCAAGAGCCCACTTGGCAGATGTCATTTTGTAGGGCGCGTTTGGGCCTCCGATGGCAGCCAGGTTTGGAGGAGGGGGCAGCTTTGGTCTGGGAGGAATCCTCGTCCTTATGGAATTTTTGTAGCAAAAGCCCGGGACGGGACGCAGGCAAGTTGGTTTTGAAAGGAGTCACTTTTCCCCAAGAAGCCAAACTCAAGAGCCCACTTGGCAGGTGTCATTTTGTAGGGCACGTTTGGGCCTCCGATGGCAGCCAGGTTTGGAGGAGGGGGCCGCTTTGGTCTGGGAGAAATCCTCGTCCTTATGGAATTTTTGTAGGCAAAAACCCCGCATGGGCCGCAGGCAAGTTAGGCAAGTTGGCTTTGAAAGGAGGCACTTTTCCCCAAGAAGCCAAACTCAAGAACCCACAATGCAGATGTCATTTTGTAGGGCGCGTTTGGACCTCCGATGGCAGCCAGGTTTGGAGGAGGGGGCAGCTTTGGTCTGGGAGAAATCCTCGTCCTTATGGAATTTTTGTAGCAAAAGCCCAGGACGGGCCGCAGGCAAGTTAGGCAAGTTGGCTCCGAAAGGAGGTACTTCCACCCAAGAAGCCAAACTCAAGAGCCCACTTGGCAGATGTCATTTTGTAGGGCGCGTTTGGGCCTCCGATGGCAGCCAGGTTTGGAGGAGGGGGCAGCTTTGGTCTGGGAGAAATCCTCGTCCTTATGGAATTTTTGGAGGCAAAAGCCCAGGACGGGCCGCAGGCAAGTTGGCTTTGAAAGGAGGCATTCCACCCAAGAAGCCAAACTCAGGAGCCCACTTGGCAGATGTCATTTTGTAGGGCGCGTTTGGGCCACCGATGGCAGCTAGGTTTGGAGGAGGGGGCAGCTTTGGTCTGGGAGAAATCCTCGTCCTTATGGAATTTTTGTAGGCAAAAGCCCAGAATGGGCTGCTGGCAAGTTAGGCAAGTTGGCTTTGAAAGGAGGCACTTTTCCGCAAGAAGCCAAACTCAAGAGCCCACTTGGCAGATGTCATTTTGTAGGGCGCGTTTGGGCCTCCGATGGCAGCCAGGTTTGGAGGAGGGGGCAGCTTTGGTCTGGGAGAAATCCTCGTCCTTATGGAATTTTTGTAGGCAAAAGCCCAGGACGGGCCGCAGGCAAGTTGGCTTTGAAAGGAGGCACTTCCACCCAAGAGGCCAAACTCAAGAGCCCACTTGGCAGGTGTCATTTTGTAGGGCGCGTTTGGGCCTCCGATGGCAGCCAGGTTTGGAGGAGGGGGCAGCTTTGGTCTGGGAGAAATCCTCGTCCTTCTGGAATTTTTGGAGGCAAAAGCCCAGGACGGGCCGCAGGCAAGTTAGGCAAGTTGGCTCCGAAAGGAGGCACTTTTCCCCAAGAAGCAAAACTCAAGAGCCCACTTGGCAGATGTCATTTTGTATGGCGCGTTTGGGCCTCCGATGGCAGCCAGGTTTGGAGGAGGGGGCAGCTTTGGTCTGGGAGAAATCCTCGTCCTTATGGAATTTTTGTAGCAAAAGCCCAGGTCGGGCCGCAGGCAAGTTAGGCAAGTTGGCTCCGAAAGGAGGCACTTTTCCCCAAGAAGCCAAACTCAAGAACCCTCAATGCAGATGTCATTTTGTAGGGCGCGTTTGGGCCTCTGATGGCAGCCAGGTTTGGAGGAGGGGGCAGCTTTGGTCTGGGAGAAATCCTCGTCCTTATGGAATTTTTGTAGGCAAAAGCCCAGGACGGGCCGCAGGCAAGTTGGCTTTGAAAGGAGGCACTTTTCCTCAGGAAGCCAAACTCAAGAGCCCACTTGGCAGGTGTCATTTTGTAGGGCACGTTTGGGCCTCCGATGGCAGCCAGGTTTGGAGGAGGGGGCAGCTTTGGTCTGGGAGAAATCCTCGTCCTTATGGAATTTTTGTAGGCAAAAGCCCAGGACGGGCCGCAGGCAAGTTGGCTTTGAAAGGAGGCACTTCCACCCAAGAAGCCAAACTCAAGAGCCCACTTGGCAGGTGTCATTTTGTAGGGCACGTTTGGGCCTCTGATGGCAGCCAGGTTTGGAGCAGGGGGCAGCTTTGGTCTGGGAGAAATCCTCGTCCTTCTGGAATTTTTGTAGGCAAAAGCCCTGCATGGGCCGCAGGCAAGTTGAATCCGAAAGGAGGCACTTTTCTCCAGGAAGCCAAACTCAAGAACCCTCAATGCAGGTGTCATTTTGTGGGGCGCGTTTGGGCCTCCGATGGCAGCCAGGTTTGGAGGAGGGGGCAGCTTTGGTCTGGGAGAAATCCTCGTCCTTCTGGAATTTTTGGAGGCAAAAGCCCAGGACGGGCCGCAGGCAAGTTAGGCAAGTTGGCTCCGAAAGGAGGCACTTTTCCCCAAGAAGCAAAACTCAAGAGCCCACTTGGCAGATGTCATTTTGTAGGGCGCGTTTGGGCCTCCGATGGCAGCCAGGTTTGGAGGAGGGGGCAGCTTTGGTCTGGGAGAAATCCTCGTCCTTCTGGAATTTTTGTAGGCAAAAGCCCAGGACGGGCCGCAGGCAAGTTGGCTTTGAAAGGAGGTACTTCCACCCAAGAACCCAAACTCAAGAGCCCACTTGGCAGATGTCATTTTGTAGGGCACGTTTGGGCCTCCGATGGCAGCCAGGTTTGGAGGAGGGGGCAACTTTGGTCTGGGAGAAATCCTCGTCCTTATGGAATTTTTGTAGGCAAAAGCCCTGCATGGGCCGCAGGCAAGTTGACTCCGATAGGAGGCACTTTTCCCCAGAAAGCCAAACTCAAGAGCCCACTTGGCAGATGTCATTTTGTAGGGCGCGTTTCGGCCTCTGATGGCAGCCAGGTTTGGAGGAGGGGGCAGCTTTGGTCTGGGAGGAATCCTCGTCCTTATGGAATTTTTGTAGCAAAAGCCCGGGACGGGACGCAGGCAAGTTGGTTTTGAAAGGAGGCACTTTTCCCCAAAAAGCCAAACTCAAGAGCCCACTTGGCAGGTGTCATTTTGTAGGGCGCGTTTGGGCCTCCGATGGCAGCCAGGTTTGGAGGAGGGGGCAGCTTTGGTCTGGGAGAAATCCTCGTCCTTATGGAATTTTTGTAGGCAAAAACCCCGCATGGGCCGCAGGCAAGTTAGGCAAGTTGCTTTGAAAGGAGGCACTTTTCCCCAAGAAGCCAAACTCAAGAACCCACAATGCAGATGTCATTTTGTAGGGCGCGTTTGGACCTCCGATGGCAGCCAGGTTTGGAGGAGGGGGCAGCTTTGGTCTGGGAGAAATCCTCGTCCTTATGGAATTTTTGTAGGCAAAAGCCCAGGACGGGCCGCAGGCAAGTTAGGCAAGTTGGCTTTGAAAGGAGGCACTTTTCCCCCAAGAAGCCAAACTCAAGAGCCCACTTGGCAGATGTCATTTTGTAGGGCGCGTTTGGGCCTCCGATGGCAGCCAGGTTTGGAGGAGGGGGCAGCTTTGGTCTGGGAGAAATCCTCGTCCTTATGGAATTTTTGTAGGCAAAAGCCCAGGACGGGCCGCAGGCAAGTTGGCATTGAAAGGAGGCACTTCCACCCAAGAGGCCAAACTCAAGAGCCCACTTGGCAGGTGTCATTTTGTAGGGCGCGTTTGGGCCTCCGATGGCAGCCAGGTTTGGAGGAGGGGGCAGCTTTGGTCTGGGAGAAATCCTCGTCCTTATGGAATTTTTGTAGGCAAAAACCCCGCATGGGCCGCAGGCAAGTTAGGCAAGTTGCTTTGAAAGGAGGCACTTTTCCCCAAGAAGCCAAACTCAAGAGCCCACTTGGCAGGTGTCATTTTGTAGGGCGCGTTTGGGCCTCCGATGGCAGCCAGGTTTGGAGGAGGGGGCAGCTTTGGTCTGGGAGGAATCCTCGTCCTTATGGAATTTTTGGAGGCAAAAGCCCAGGACGGGCCGCAGGCAAGTTAGGCAAGTTGGCTCCGAAAGGAGGCACTTTTCCCCAAGAAGCCAAACTCAAGAAACCTCAATGCAGATGTCATTTTGTGGGGCGCGTTTGGGCCTCCGATGGCAGCCAGGTTTGGAGGAGGGGGCAGCTTTGGTCTGGGAGAAATCCTCGTCCTTATGGAATTTTTGTAGTCTAAAGTCCAGCACGGGCTGCAGGCAAGTTGGCTCCGAAAGGAGGCACTTTCCCCCAAGAAGCCAAACTCAGGAGTCCACTTGGCAGATGTCATTTTGTAGGGCGCGTTTGGGCCACCGATGTCAGCTAGGTTTGGAGGAGGGGGCAGCTTTGGTCTGGGAGAAATCCTCGTCCTTATGGAATTTTTGTAGGCAAAAGCCCAGAATGGGCTGCAGCCTAGTTAGGCAAGTTGGCTCCGAAAGGAGGCACTTTTCCCCAAGAAGCCAAACTCAAGAACCCTCAATGCAGATGTCATTTTGTGGGGCGCGTTTGGGCCTCCGATGGCAGCCAGGTTTGGAGGAGGGGGCAGCTTTGGTCTGGGAGAAATCCTCGTCATTATGGAATTTTTGTAGTCTAAAGCCCAGCACGGGCTGCAGGCAAGTTGGCTTTGAAAGGAGGCACTTTCCCCCAAGAAGCCAAACTCAGGAGCCCACTTGGCAGATGTCATTTTGTAGGGCGCGTTTGGGCCTCCGATGGCAGCCAGGTTTGGAGGAGGGGGCAGCTTTGGTCTGGGAGAAATCCTCGTCCTTATGGAATTTTTGGAGGCAAAAGCCCAGGACGGGCCGCAGGCAAGTTGGCTTTGAAAGGAGGTACTTCCACCCAAGAAGCCAAACTCAAGAGCCCACTTGGCAGATGTCATTTTGTAGGGCGCGTTTGGGCCTCCGATGGCAGCCAGGTTTGGAGGAGGGGGCAGCTTTGGTCTGGGAGAAATCCTCGTACTTATGGAATTTTTGGAGGCAAAAGCCCAGGACGGGCCGCAGGCAAGTTGGCTTTGAAAGGAGGCACTTCCACCCAAGAAGCCAAACTCAAGAGCCCACTTGGCAGATGTCATTTTGTAGGGCACGTTTGGGCCTCCGATGGCAGCCAGGTTTGGAGGAGGGGGCAGCTTTGGTCTGGGAGAAATCCTCGTCCTTATGGAATTTTTGTAGGCAAAAGCCCTGCATGGGCCGCCGGCAAGTTGAGTCCGAAAGGAGGCACTTTTCCCCAAGAAGCCAAACTCAAGAGCCCACTTGGCAGATGTCATTTTGTAGGGCGCGTTTGGGCCTCCGATGGCAGCCAGGTTTGGAGGAGGGGGCAGCTTTGGTCTGGGAGGAATCCTCGTCCTTATGGAATTTTTGTAGGCAAAAGCCCAGGACGGGCCGCAGGCAAGTTAGGCAAGTTGGCTTTGAAAGGAGGCACTTTTCCCCAAGAAGCCAAACTCAAGAACCCACAATGCAGATGTCCTTTTGTAGGGCGCGTTTGGGCCTCTGATGGCAGCCAGGTTTGGAGGAGGGGGCAGCTTTGGTCTGGGAGAAATCCTCATCCTTCTGGAATTTTTGTACTCAAAAGCCCAGGACGGGCCGCAGGCAAGTTAGGCATTTTGGCTCCGAAAGGAAGCACTTTTCCCCAAGAACCCAAACTCAAGAGCCCACTTGGCAGATGTCATTTTGTAGGGCGCGTTTGGGCCTCCGATGGCAGCCAGGTTTGGAGGAGGGGGCAGCTTTGTTCTGGGAGAAATCCTCGTCCTTATGGAATTTTTGTAGGCACAAGCCCAGGACGGGCCGCAGGCAAGTTGGCTTTGAAAGGAGGCACTTTCCCCAAAGAAGCCAAACTCAAGAGCCCACTTGGCAGGTGTCATTTTGTAGGGCGCGTTTGGGCCTCCGATGGCAGCCAGGTTTGGAGGAGGGGGCAGCTTTGGTCTGGGAGGAATCCTCGTCCTTATGGAATTTTTGTAGCAAAAGCCCGGGACGGGACGCAGGCAAGTTGGTTTTGAAAGGAGTCACTTTTCCCCAAGAAGCCAAACTCAAGAGCCCACTTGGCAGGTGTCATTTTGTAGGGCACGTTTGGGCCTCCGATGGCAGCCAGGTTTGGAGGAGGGGGCAGCTTTGGTCTGGGAGAAATCCTCGTCCTTCTGGAATTTTTGTAGTCTAATGCCCAGCACGGGCCGCAGGCTAGTTAGGCAATTTGGCTTTGAAAGGAGGCACTTTTCCGCAAGTAGCCAAACTCAAGAGCCCACTTGGCAGATGTCATTTTGTAGGGCGCGTTTGGGCCTCCGATGGCAGCCAGGTTTGGAGGAGGGGGCAGCTTTGGTCTGGGAGAAATCCTCGTCCTTATGGAATTTTTGTAGGCAAAAGCCCAGGACGGGCCGCAGGCAAGTTGGCTTTGAAAGGAGGCACTTCCACCCAAGAAGCCAAACTCAAGAGCCCACTTGGCAGGTGTCATTTTGTAGGGCACGTTTGGGCCTCTGATGGCAGCCAGATTTGGAGGAGGGGGCAGCTTTGGTCTGGGAGAAATCCTCGTCCTTCTGGAATTTTTGTAGGCAAAAGCCCAGGACGGGCCGCAGGCAAGTTAGGCAAGTTGGCTCCGAAAGGAGGCACTTTTCCCCAAGAAGCAAAACTCAAGAGCCCACTTGGCAGATGTCATTTTGTAGGGCGCGTTTGGGCCTCCGATGGCAGCCAGGTTTGGAGGAGGGGGCAGCTTTGGTCTGGGAGAAATCCTCGTCCTTATGGAATTTTTGTAGGCAAAAGCCCAGGACGGGCCGCAGGCAAGTTGGCTTTGAAAGGAGGTACTTCCACCCAAGAAGCCAAACTCAAGAGCCCACTTGGCAGATGTCATTTTGTAGGGCACGTTTGGGCCTCCGATGGCAGCCAGGTTTGGAGGAGGGGGCAACTTTGGTCTGGGAGAAATCCTCGTCCTTATGGAATTTTTGTAGGCAAAAGCCCTGCATGGGCCGCAGGCAAGTTGACTCCGATAGGAGGCACTTTTCCCCAGAAAGCCAAACTCAAGAGCCCACTTGGCAGATGTCATTTTGTAGGGCGCGTTTGGACCTCCGATGGCAGCCAGGTTTGGAGGAGGGGGCAGCTTTGGTCTGGGAGGAATCCTCGTCCTTATGGAATTTTTGTAGCAAAAGCCCGGGACGGGACGCAGGCAAGTTGGTTGTGAAAGGAGTCACTTTTCCCCAAAAAGCCAAACTCAAGAGCCCACTTGGCAGGTGTCATTTTGTAGGGCGCGTTTGGGCCTCCGATGGCAGCCAGGTTTGGAGGAGGGGGCAGCTTTGGTCTGGGAGAAATCCTCGTCCTTATGGAATTTTTGTAGGCAAAAACCCCGCATGGGCCGCAGGCAAGTTAGGCAATTGCTTTGAAAGGAGGCACTTTTCCCCAAGAAGCCAAACTCAAGAGCCCACTTGGCAGATGTCATTTTGTAGGGCGCGTTTGGGCCTCCGATGGCAGCCAGGTTTGGAGGAGGGGGCAGCTTTGTTCTGGGAGAAATCCTCGTCCTTATGGAATTTTTGTAGGCACAAGCCCAGGACGGGCCGCAGGCAAGTTGGCTTTGAAAGGAGGCACTTTCCCCAAAGAAGCCAAACTCAAGAGCCCACTTGGCAGGTGTCATTTTGTAGGGCGCGTTTGGGCCTCCGATGGCAGCCAGGTTTGGAGGAGGGGGCAGCTTTGGTCTGGGAGGAATCCTCGTCCTTATGGAATTTTTGTAGCAAAAGCCCGGGACGGGACGCAGGCAAGTTGGTTTTGAAAGGAGTCACTTTTCCCCAAGAAGCCAAACTCAAGAGCCCACTTGGCAGGTGTCATTTTGTAGGGCACGTTTGGGCCTCCGATGGCAGCCAGGTTTGGAGGAGGGGGCAGCTTTGGCCTGGGAGAAATCCTCGTCCTTATGGAATTTTTGTAGGCAAAAGCCCAGGACGGGCCGCAGGCAAGTTAGGCAAGTTGGCTTTGAAAGGAGGTACTTCCACCCAAGAAGCCAAACTGAAGAGCCCACTTGGCAGATGTCATTTTGTGGGGCGCGTTCGGGCCTCTGATGGCAGCCAGGTTTGGAGGAGGGGGCAGATTTGGTCTGGGAGAAATCCTCGTCCTTCTGGAATTTTTGTAGTCTAATGCCCAGCACGGGCCGCAGGCTAGTTAGGCAATTTGGCTTTGAAAGGAGGCACTTTTCCGCAAGTAGCCAAACTCAAGAGCCCACTTGGCAGATGTCATTTTGTAGGGCGCGTTTGGGCCTCCGATGGCAGCCAGGTTTGGAGGAGGGGGCAGCTTTGGTCTGGGAGAAATCCTCGTCCTTATGGAATTTTTGTAGGCAAAAGCCCAGGACGGGCCGCAGGCAAGTTGGCTTTGAAAGGAGGCACTTCCACCCAAGAAGCCAAACTCAAGAGCCCACTTGGCAGATGTCATTTTGTAGGGCACGTTTGGGCCTCTGATGGCAGCCAGATTTGGAGGAGGGGGCAGCTTTGGTCTGGGAGAAATCCTCGTCCTTCTGGAATTTTTGTAGGCAAAAGCCCAGGACGGGCCGCAGGCAAGTTAGGCAAGTTGGCTCCGAAAGGAGGCACTTTTCCCCAAGAAGCAAAACTCAAGAGCCCACTTGGCAGATGTCATTTTGTAGGGCGCGTTTGGGCCTCCGATGGCAGCCAGGTTTGGAGGAGGGGGCAGCTTTGGTCTGGGAGAAATCCTCGTCCTTATGGAATTTTTGTAGTCTAAAGCCCAGCACGTGCAGCAGGCTAGTTAGGCAAGTTGGCTTTGAAAGGAGGCACTTTCGCCCAAGAAGCCAAACTCAAGAGCCCACTTGGCAGATGTCATTGTGTAGGGCGCGTTTGGGCCTCCGATGGCAGCCAGGTTTGGAGGAGGGGGCAGCTTTGGTCTGGGAGAAATCCTCGTCCTTATGGAATTTTTGTAGGCAAAAGCCCAGGACGGGCCGCAGGCAAGTTGGCTTTGAAAGGAGGTACTTCCACCCAAGAAGCCAAACTCAAGAGCCCACTTGGCAGATGTCATTTTGTAGGGCACGTTTGGGCCTCCGATGGCAGCCAGGTTTGGAGGAGGGGGCAACTTTGGTCTGGGAGAAATCCTCGTCCTTATGGAATTTTTGTAGGCAAAAGCCCTGCATGGGCCGCAGGCAAGTTGGCTCCGAAAGGAGGCACTTTTCCCCAAGAAGCCAAACTCAAGAGCCCACTTGGCAGATGTCATTTTGTAGGGCGCGTTTGGACCTCCGATGGCAGCCAGGTTTGGAGGAGGGGGCAGCTTTGGTCTGGGAGGAATCCTCGTCCTTATGGAATTTTTGTAGCAAAAGCCCGGGACGGGACGCAGGCAAGTTGGTTGTGAAAGGAGTCACTTTTCCCCAAAAAGCCAAACTCAAGAGCCCACTTGGCAGGTGTCATTTTGTAGGGCGCGTTTGGGCCTCCGATGGCAGCCAGGTTTGGAGGAGGGGGCAGCTTTGGTCTGGGAGAAATCCTCGTCCTTATGGAATTTTTGTAGGCAAAAACCCCGCATGGGCCGCAGGCAAGTTAGGCAATTGCTTTGAAAGGAGGCACTTTTCCCCAAGAAGCCAAACTCAAGAACCCACAATGCAGATGTCATTTTGTAGGGCGCGTTTGGACCTCCGATGGCAGCCAGGTTTGGAGGAGGGGGCAGCTTTGGTCTGGGAGAAATCCTCGTCCTTATGGAATTTTTGTAGCAAAAGCCCAGGACGGGCCGCAGGCAAGTTAGGCAAGTTGGCTCCGAAAGGAGGTACTTCCACCCAAGAAGCCAAACTCAAGAGCCCACTTGGCAGATGTCATTTTGTAGGGCGCGTTTGGGCCTCCGATGGCAGCCAGGTTTGGAGGAGGGGGCAGCTTTGGTCTGGGAGAAATCCTCGTCCTTATGGAATTTTTGGAGGCAAAAGCCCAGGACGGGCCGCAGGCAAGTTGCTTTGAAAGGAGGCACTTTTCCCCAAGAAGCCAAACTCAAGAACCCACAATGCAGATGTCATTTTGTAGGGCGCGTTTGGGCCTCCGATGGCAGCCAGGTTTGGAGGAGGGGGCAGCTTTGGTCTGGGAGAAATCCTCGTCCTTATGGAATTTTTGTAGGCAAAAGCCCTGCATGGGCCGCAGGCAAGTTGACTCCGAAAGGAGGCACTTTTCTCCAGGAAGCCAAACTCAAGAACCCTCAATGCAGGTGTCATTTTGTGGGGCGCGTTTGGGCCTCCGATGGCAGCCAGGTTTGGAGGAGGGGGCAGCTTTGGTCTGGGAGAAATCCTCGTCCTTCTGGAATTTTTGGAGGCAAAAGCCCAGGACGGGCCGCAGGCAAGTTAGGCAAGTTGGCTCCGAAAGGAGGCACTTTTCCCCAAGAAGCAAAACTCAAGAGCCCACTTGGCAGATGTCATTTTGTAGGGCGCGTTTGGGCCTCTGATGGCAGCCAGGTTTGGAGGAGGGGGCAGCTTTGGTCTGGGAGAAATCCTCGTCCTTATGGAATTTTTGTAGTCTAAAGCCCAGCACGGGCCGCAGGCTAGTTAGGCAAGTTGGCTTTGAAAGGAGGCACTTTCCCCCAAGAAGCCAAACTCAAGAGCCCACTTGGCAGATGTCATTTTGTAGGGCGCGTTTGGGCCTCCGATGGCAGCCAGGTTTGGAGGAGGGGGCAGCTTTGGTCTGGGAGAAATCCTCGTCCTTATGGAATTTTTGTAGGCAAAAGCCCAGGACGGGCCGCAGGCAAGTTGGCTTTGAAAGGAGGTACTTCCACCCAAGAAGCCAAACTCAAGAGCCCACTTGGCAGATGTCATTTTGTAGGGCGCGTTTGGGCCTCCGATGGCAGCCAGGTTTGGAGGAGGGGGCAACTTTGGTCTGGGAGAAATCCTCGTCCTTCTGGAATTTTTGTAGGCAAAAGCCCTGCATGGGCCGCAGGCAAGTTGACTCCGATAGGAGGCACTTTTCCCCAGAAAGCCAAACTCAAGAGCCCACTTGGCAGATGTCATTTTGTAGGGCGCGTTTGGGCCTCCGATGGCAGCCAGGTTTGGAGGAGGGGGCAGCTTTGGTCTGGGAGAAATCCTCGTCCTTATGGAATTTTTGGAGGCAAAAGCCCAGGACGGGCCGCAGGCAAGTTGGCTTTGAAAGGAGGCACTTCCACCCAAGAAGCCAAACTCAGGAGCCCACTTGGCAGATGTCATTTTGTAGGGCGCGTTTGGGCCACCGATGGCAGCTAGGTTTGGAGGAGGGGGCAGCTTTGGTCTGGGAGAAATCCTCGTCCTTATGGAATTTTTGTAGGCAAAAGCCCAGAATGGGCTGCAGGCAAGTTAGGCAAGTTGGCTTTGAAAGGAGGCACTTTTCCGCAAGAAGCCAAACTCAAGAGCCCACTTGGCAGATGTCATTTTGTAGGGCGCGTTTGGGCCTCCGATGGCAGCCAGGTTTGGAGGAGGGGGCAGCTTTGGTCTGGGAGAAATCCTCGTCCTTATGGAATTTTTGTAGGCAAAAGCCCAGGACGGGCCGCAGGCAAGTTGGCTTTGAAAGGAGGCACTTCCACCCAAGAGGCCAAACTCAAGAGCCCACTTGGCAGGTGTCATTTTGTAGGGCGCGTTTGGGCCTCCGATGGCAGCCAGGTTTGGAGGAGGGGGCAGCTTTGGTCTGGGAGAAATCCTCGTCCTTATGGAATTTTTGTAGGCAAAAACCCCGCATGGGCCGCAGGCAAGTTAGGCAAGTTGCTTTGAAAGGAGGCACTTTTCCCCAAGAAGCCAAACTCAAGAACCCACAATGCAGATGTCATTTTGTAGGGCGCGTTTGGGCCTCCGATGGCAGCCAGGTTTGGAGGAGGGGGCAGCTTTGGTCTGGGAGGAATCCTCGTCCTTATGGAATTTTTGTAGCAAAAGCCCAGGACGGGCCGCAGGCAAGTTAGGCAAGTTGGCTCCGAAAGGAGGCACTTTTCCCCAAGAAGCCAAACTCAAGAACCCTCAATGCAGATGTCATTTTGTAGGGCGCGTTTGGGCCTCCGATGGCAGCCAGGTTTGGAGGAGGGGGCAGCTTTGGTCTGGGAGGAATCCTCGTCCTTATGGAATTTTTGTAGCAAAAGCCCGGGACGGGACGCAGGCAAGTTGGTTTTGAAAGGAGTCACTTTTCCCCAGGAAGCCAAACTCAAGAGCCCACTTGGCAGATGTCATTTTGTAGGGCGCGTTTGGGCCTCCGATGGCAGCCAGGTTTGGAGGAGGGGGCAGCTTTGGTCTGGGAGAAATCCTCGACCTTCTGGAATTTTTGGAGGCAAAAGCCCAGGACGGGCCGCAGGCAAGTTAGGCAAGTTGGCTCCGAAAGGAGGCACTTTTCCCCAAGAAGCAAAACTCAAGAGCCCACTTGGCAGATGTCATTTTGTAGGGCGCGTTTGGGCCTCTGATGGCAGCCAGGTTTGGAGAAGGGGGCAGCTTTGGTCTGGGAGAAATCCTCGTCCTTATGGAATTTTTGTAGTCTAAAGCCCAGGACGGGCCGCAGGCTAGTTGGCTTTGAAATTAGGTGCTTCCACCCAAGAAGCCAAACTCAAGAGCCCACTTGGCAGATGTCATTTTGTAGGGCACGTTTGGGCCTCCGATGGCAGCCAGGTTTGGAGGAGGGGGCAGCTTTGGTCTGGGAGAAATCCTCGTCCTTATGGAATTTTTGTAGGCAAAAGCCCTGCATCGGCCGCAGGCAAGTTGACTCCGATAGGAGGCACTTTCCCCAAGAAGCCAAACTCAAGAGCCCACTTGGCAGATGTCATTTTGTAGGGCGCGTTTGGGCCTCCGATGGCAGCCAGGTTTGGAGGAGGGGGCAGCTTTGGTCTGGGAGGAATCCTCGTCCTTATGGAATTTTTGTAGCAAAAGCCCGGGACGGGACGCAGGCAAGTTGGTTTTGAAAGGAGTCACTTTTCCCCAAGAAGCCAAACTCAAGAGCCCACTTGGCAGGTGTCATTTTGTAGGGCGCGTTTGGGCCTCCGATGGCAGCCAGGTTTGGAGGAGGGGGCAGCTTTGGTCTGGGAGAAATCCTCGTCCTTATGGAATTTTTGTAGGCAAAAACCCCGCATGGGCCGCAGGCAAGTTAGGCAAGTTGCTTTGAAAGGAGGCACTTTTCCCCAAGAAGCCAAACTCAAGAACCCACAATGCAGATGTCATTTTGTAGGGCGCGTTTGGACCTCCGATGGCAGCCAGGTTTGGAGGAGGGGGCAGCTTTGGTCTGGGAGAAATCCTCGTCCTTATGGAATTTTTGTAGCAAAAGCCCAGGACGGGCCGCAGGCAAGTTAGGCAAGTTGGCTCCGAAAGGAGGCACTTTTCCCCAAGAAGCCAAACTCAAGAACCCTCAATGCAGATGTCATTTTGTGGGGCGCGTTTGGGCCTCCGATGGCAGCCAGGTTTGGAGGAGGGGGCAGCTTTGGTCTGGGAGAAATCCTCGTCCTTATGGAATTTTTGTAGTCTAAAGCCCAGCACGGGCTGCAGGCAAGATGGCTCCGAAAGGAGGCACTTTCCCCCAAGAAGCCAAACTCAGGAGCCCACTTGGCAGATGTCATTTTGTAGGGCGCGTTTGGGCCACCGATGGCAGCTAGGTTTGGAGGAGGGGGCAGCTTTGGTCTGGGAGAAATCCTCGTCCTTATGGAATTTTTGTAGGCAAAAGCCCAGAATGGGCTGCAGGCTAGTTAGGCAAGTTGGCTTTGAAAGGAGGCACTTTTCCGCAAGAAGCCAAACTCAAGAGCCCACTTGGCAGATGTCATTTTGTAGGGCGCGTTTGGGCCTCCGATGGCAGCCAGGTTTGGAGGAGGGGGCAGCTTTGGTCTGGGAGAAATCCTCGTCCTTATGGAATTTTTGTAGGCAAAAGCCCAGGACTGGCCGCAGGCAAGTTGGCTTTGAAAGGAGGCACTTCCACCCAAGAAGCCAAACTCAAGAGCCCACTTGGCAGGTGTCATTTTGTAGGGCACGTTTGGGCCTCCGATGGCAGCCAGGTTTGGAGGAGGGGGCAGCTTTGGTCTGGGAGAAATCCTCGTCCTTATGGAATTTTTGTAGGCAAAAGCCCTGCATGGGCCGCCGGCAAGTTGACTCCGAAAGGAGGCACTTTTCCCCAAGAAGCCAAACTCAAGAGCCCACTTGGCAGATGTCATTTTGTAGGGCGCGTTTGGGCCTCCGATGGCAGCCAGGTTTGGAGGAGGGGGCAGCTTTGGTCTGGGAGAAATCCTCATCCTTCTGGAATTTTTGTACTCAAAAGCCCAGGACGGGCCGCAGGCAAGTTAGGCATTTTGGCTCCGAAAGGAAGCACTTTTCCCCAAGAACCCAAACTCAAGAGCCCACTTGGCAGATGTCATTTTGTAGGGCGCGTTTGGGCCTCCGATGGCAGCCAGGTTTGGAGGAGGGGGCAGCTTTGTTCTGGGAGAAATCCTCGTCCTTATGGAATTTTTGGAGGCAAAAGCCCAGGACGGGCCGCAGGCAAGTTGGCTTTGAAAGGAGGCACTTCCACCCAAGAAGCCAAACTCAAGAGCCCACTTGGCAGATGTCATTTTGTAGGGCACGTTTGGGCCTCCGATGGCAGCCAGGTTTGGAGGAGGGGGCAGCTTTGGTCTGGGAGAAATCCTCGTCCTTATGGAATTTTTGTAGGCAAAAGCCCTGCATGGGCCGCCGGCAAGTTGACTCCGAAAGGAGGCACTTTTCCCCAAGAAGCCAAACTCAAGAGCCCACTTGGCAGATGTCATTTTGTAGGGCGCGTTTGGGCCTCCGATGGCAGCCAGGTTTGGAGGAGGGGGCAGCTTTGTTCTGGGAGAAATCCTCGTCCTTATGGAATTTTTGTAGGCACAAGCCCAGGACGGGCCGCAGGCAAGTTGGCTTTGAAAGGAGGCACTTTCCCCCAAGAAGCCAAACTCAAGAGCCCACTTGGCAGGTGTCATTTTGTAGGGCGCGTTTGGGCCTCCGATGGCAGCCAGGTTTGGAGGAGGGGGCAGCTTTGGTCTGGGAGGAATCCTCGTCCTTATGGAATTTTTGTAGCAAAAGCCCGGGACGGGACGCAGGCAAGTTGGTTTTGAAAGGAGTCACTTTTCCCCAAGAAGCCAAACTCAAGAACCCACAATGCAGATGTCATTTTGTAGGGCGCGTTTGGACCTCCGATGGCAGCCAGGTTTGGAGGAGGGGGCAGCTTTGGTCTGGGAGAAATCCTCGTCCTTATGGAATTTTTGTAGCAAAAGCCCAGGACGGGCCGCAGGCAAGTTAGGCAAGTTGGCTCCGAAAGGAGGCACTTTTCCCCAAGAAGCCAAACTCAAGAACCCTCAATGCAGATGTCATTTTGTGGGGCGCGTTTGGGCCTCCGATGGCAGCCAGGTTTGGAGGAGGGGGCAGCTTTGGTCTGGGAGAAATCCTCGTCCTTATGGAATTTTTGTAGTCTAAAGCCCAGCACGGGCTGCAGGCAAGATGGCTCCGAAAGGAGGCACTTTCCCCCAAGAAGCCAAACTCAGGAGCCCACTTGGCAGATGTCATTTTGTAGGGCGCGTTTGGGCCACCGATGGCAGCTAGGTTTGGAGGAGGGGGCAGCTTTGGTCTGGGAGAAATCCTCGTCCTTATGGAATTTTTGTAGGCAAAAGCCCAGAATGGGCTGCAGGCTAGTTAGGCAAGTTGGCTTTGAAAGGAGGCACTTTTCCGCAAGAAGCCAAACTCAAGAGCCCACTTGGCAGATGTCATTTTGTAGGGCGCGTTTGGGCCTCCGATGGCAGCCAGGTTTGGAGGAGGGGGCAGCTTTGGTCTGGGAGAAATCCTCGTCCTTATGGAATTTTTGTAGGCAAAAGCCCAGGACGGGCCGCAGGCAAGTTGGCTTTGAAAGGAGGCACTTCCACCCAAGAAGCCAAACTCAAGAGCCCACTTGGCAGGTGTCATTTTGTAGGGCACGTTTGGGCCTCCGATGGCAGCCAGGTTTGGAGGAGGGGGCAGCTTTGGTCTGGGAGAAATCCTCGTCCTTATGGAATTTTTGTAGGCAAAAGCCCAGGACGGGCCGCAGGCAAGTTGGCTTCGAAAGGAGGTACTTCCTCCCTAGAAGCCAAACTCAAGAGCCCACTTGGCAGATGTCATTTTGTAGGGCGCGTTTGGGCCTCCGATGGCAGCCAGGTTTGGAGGTGGGGGCAGCTTTGGTCTGGGAGAAATCCTCGTCCTTATGGAATTTTTGTAGGCAAAAGCCCAGGACGGGCCGCAGGCAAGTTAGGCAAGTTGGCTTTGAAAGGAGGCACTTTTCCCCAAGAAGCCAAACTCAAGAACCCACAATGCAGATGTCCTTTTGTAGGGCGCGTTTGGGCCTCTGATGGCAGCCAGGTTTGGAGGAGGGGGCAGCTTTGGTCTGGGAGAAATCCTCATCCTTCTGGAATTTTTGTACTCAAAAGCCCAGGACGGGCCGCAGGCAAGTTAGGCATTTTGGCTCCGAAATGAAGCTCTTTTCCCCAAGAACCCAAACTCAAGAGCCCACTTGGCAGATGTCATTTTGTAGGGCGCGTTTGGGCCTCCGATGGCAGCCAGGTTTGGAGGAGGGGGCAGCTTTGTTCTGGGAGAAATCCTCGTCCTTATGGAATTTTTGTAGGCACAAGCCCAGGACGGGCCGCAGGCAAGTTGGCTTTGAAAGGAGGCACTTTCCCCCAAGAAGCCAAACTCAAGAGCCCACTTGGCAGGTGTCATTTTGTAGGGCGCGTTTGGGCCTCCGATGGCAGCCAGGTTTGGAGGAGGGGGCAGCTTTGGTCTGGGAGAAATCCTCGTCCTTATGGAATTTTTGTAGCAAAAGCCCGGGACGGGACGCAGGCAAGTTGGTTTTGAAAGGAGTCACTTTTCCCCAAGAAGCCAAACTCAAGAGCCCACTTGGCAGGTGTCATTTTGTAGGGCACGTTTGGGCCTCCGATGGCAGCCAGGTTTGGAGGAGGGGGCAGATTTGGCCTGGGAGAAATTCTCGTCCTTCTGGAATATTTGGAGGCAAAAGCCCAGGATGCGCCGCAGGCAAGTTAGGCAAGTTGGCTTTGAAAGGAGGCACTTTTCCCCAAGAAGCCAAACTCAAGAGCCCACTTGGCAGATGTCATTTTGTAGGGAGCGTTTGGGCCTCCGATGGCAGCCAGGTTTGGAGGAGGGGGCAGCTTTGGTCTGGGAGAAATCCTCGTCCTTATGGAATTTTTGTAGTCTAATGCCCAGCAAGGGCCGCAGGCTAGTTAGGCAAGTTGGCTTTGAAAGGAGGCACTTCCACCCAAGAAGCCAAACTCAAGAGCCCACTTGGCAGATGTCATTTTGTAGGGCGCGTTTGGGCCTCCGATGGCAGCCAGGTTTGGAGGAGGGGGCAGCTTTGGTCTGGGAGAAATCCTCATCCTTCTGGAATTTTTGTACTCAAAAGCCCAGGACGGGCCGCAGGCAAGTTAGGCAAGTTGGCTTTGAAAGGAGGCACTTTTCCCCAAGAAGCCAAACTCAAGAACCCACAATGCAGATGTCCTTTTGTAGGGCGCGTTTGGGCCTCTGATGGCAGCCAGGTTTGGAGGAGGGGGCAGCTTTGGTCTGGGAGAAATCCTCATCCTTCTGGAATTTTTGTACTCAAAAGCCCAGGACGGGCCGCAGGCAAGTTAGGCATTTTGGCTCCGAAAGGAAGCACTTTTCCCCAAGAACCCAAACTCAAGAGCCCACTTGGCAGATGTCATTTTGTAGGGCGCGTTTGGGCCTCCGATGGCAGCCAGGTTTGGAGGAGGGGGCAGCTTTGTTCTGGGAGAAATCCTCGTCCTTATGGAATTTTTGTAGGCACAAGCCCAGGACGGGCCGCAGGCAAGTTGGCTTTGAAAGGAGGCACTTTCCCCCAAGAAGCCAAACTCAAGAGCCCACTTGGCAGGTGTCATTTTGTAGGGCGCGTTTGGGCCTCCGATGGCAGCCAGGTTTGGAGGAGGGGGCAGCTTTGGTCTGGGAGGAATCCTCGTCCTTATGGAATTTTTGTAGCAAAAGCCCGGGACGGGCCGCAGGCAAGTTGACTCCTAAAGGAGGCACTTTCCCCCAGGAAGCCAAACTCAAGAGCCCACTTGGCAGGTGTCATTTTGTAGGGCGCGTTTGGGCCTCCGATGGCAGCCAGGTTTGGAGGAGGGGGCAGCTTTGGTCTGGGAGAAATCCTTGTCCTTATGGAATTTTTGTAGCAAAAGCCCAGGACGGGCCGCAGGCAAGTTAGGCAAGTTGGCTTTGAAAGGAGGCACTTTTCCCCAAGAAGCCAAACTCAAGAACCCACAATGCAGATGTCCTTTTGTAGGGCGCGTTTGGGCCTCTGATGGCAGCCAGGTTTGGAGGAGGGGGCAGCTTTGGTCTGGGAGAAATCCTCATCCTTCTGGAATTTTTGTACTCAAAAGCCCAGGACGGGCCGCAGGCAAGTTAGGCATTTTGGCTCCGAAATGAAGCTCTTTTCCCCAAGAACCCAAACTCAAGAGCCCACTTGGCAGATGTCATTTTGTAGGGCGCGTTTGGGCCTCCGATGGCAGCCAGGTTTGGAGGAGGGGGCAGCTTTGTTCTGGGAGAAATCCTCGTCCTTATGGAATTTTTGTAGGCACAAGCCCAGGACGGGCCGCAGGCAAGTTGGCTTTGAAAGGAGGCACTTTCCCCCAAGAAGCCAAACTCAAGAGCCCACTTGGCAGGTGTCATTTTGTAGGGCGCGTTTGGGCCTCCGATGGCAGCCAGGTTTGGAGGAGGGGGCAGCTTTGGTCTGGGAGGAATCCTCGTCCTTATGGAATTTTTGTAGCAAAAGCCCGGGACGGGACGCAGGCAAGTTGGTTTTGAAAGGAGTCACTTTTCCCCAAGAAGCCAAACTCAAGAGCCCACTTGGCAGGTGTCATTTTGTAGGGCACGTTTGGGCCTCCGATGGCAGCCAGGTTTGGAGGAGGGGGCAGCTTTGGTCTGGGAGAAATTCTCGTCCTTCTGGAATATTTGGAGGCAAAAGCCCAGGATGGGCCGCAGGCAAGTTAGGCAAGTTGGCTTTGAAAGGAGGCACTTTTCCCCAAGAAGCCAAACTCAAGAGCCCACTTGGCAGATGTCATTTTGTAGGGAGCGTTTGGGCCTCCGATGGCAGCCAGGTTTGGAGGAGGGGGCAGCTTTGGTCTGGGAGAAATCCTCGTCCTTATGGAATTTTTGTAGTCTAATGCCCAGCAAGGGCCGCAGGCTAGTTAGGCAAGTTGGCTTTGAAAGGAGGCACTTTCCCCCAAGAAGCCAAACTCAAGAGCCCACTTGGCAGATGTCATTTTGTAGGGCGCGTTTGGGCCTCCGATGGCAGCCAGGTTTGGAGGAGGGGGCAGCTTTGGTCTGGGAGAAATCCTCGTCCTTATGGAATTTTTGTAGGCAAAAGCCCAGGACGGGCCGCAGGCAAGTTGGCTTTGAAAGGAGGCACTTCCACCCAAGAAGCCAAACTCAAGAGCCCACTTGGCAGGTGTCATTTTGTAGGGCACGTTTGGGCCTCCGATCGCAGCCAGGTTTGGAGGAGGGGGCAGCTTTGGTCTGGGAGAAATCCTCGTCCTTCTGGAATTTTTGTAGGCAAAAGCCCTGCATGGGCCGCAGGCAAGTTGACTCCGAAAGGAGGCACTTTCCCCCAGGAAGCCAAACTCAAGAGCCCACTTGGCAGGTGTCATTTTGTAGGGCGCGTTTGGGCCTCCGATGGCAGCCAGGTTTGGAGGAGGGGGCAGCTTTGGTCTGGGAGAAATCCTTGTCCTTATGGAATTTTTGTAGGCAAAAGCCCAGGACGGGCCGCAGGCAAGTTAGGCAAGTTGGCTTTGAAAGGAGGCACTTTTCCCCAAGAAGCCAAACTCAAGAACCCACAATGCAGATGTCCTTTTGTAGGGCGCGTTTGGGCCTCTGATGGCAGCCAGGTTTGGAGGAGGGGGCAGCTTTGGTCTGGGAGAAATCCTCATCCTTATGGAAATTTTGTAGGCAAAAGCCCAGGACGGGCCGCAGGCAAGTTAGGCATTTTGGCTCCGAAAGGAAGCACTTTTCCCCAAGAACCCAAACTCAAGAGCCCACTTGGCAGATGTCATTTTGTAGGGCGCGTTTGGGCCTCCGATGGCAGCCAGGTTTGGAGGAGGGGGCAGCTTTGGTCTGGGAGGAATCCTCGTCCTTATGGAATTTTTGTAGCAAAAGCCCGGGACGGGACGCAGGCAAGTTGGTTTTGAAAGGAGTCACTTTTCCCCAAGAAGCCAAACTCAAGAGCCCACTTGGCAGGTGTCATTTTGTAGGGCGCGTTTGGGCCTCCGATGGCAGCCAGGTTTGGAGGAGGGGGCAGCTTTGGTCTGGGAGAAATCCTCGTCCTTATGGAATTTTTGTAGCAAAAGCCCAGGACGGGCCGCAGGCAAGTTGACTCCGAAAGGAGGCACTTTCCCCCAGGAAGCCAAACTCAAGAGCCCACTTGGCAGGTGTCATTTTGTAGGGCGCGTTTGGGCCTCCGATGGCAGCCAGGTTTGGAGGAGGGGGCAGCTTTGGTCTGGGAGAAATCCTCGTCCTTATGGAATTTTTGTAGCAAAAGCCCGGGACGGGACGCAGGCAAGTTGGTTTTGAAAGGAGTCACTTTTCCCCAAGAAGCCAAACTCAAGAGCCCACTTGGCAGATGTCATTTTGTAGGGCGCGTTTGGGCCTCCGATGGCAGCCAGGTTTGGAGGTGGGGGCAGCTTTGGTCTGGGAGAAATCCTTGTCCTTATGGAATTTTTGTAGGCAAAAGCCCAGGACGGGCCGCAGGCAAGTTAGGCAAGTTGGCTTTGAAAGGAGGCACTTTTCCCCAAGAAGCCAAACTCAAGAACCCACAATGCAGATGTCCTTTTGTAGGGCGCGTTTGGGCCTCTGATGGCAGCCAGGTTTGGAGGAGGGGGCAGCTTTGGTCTGGGAGAAATCCTCGTCCTTATGGAATTTTTGTAGGCAAAAGCCCTGCATGGGCCGCAGGCAAGTTGACTCCGAAAGGAGGCACTTTCACCCAAGAAGCCAAACTCAAGAGCCCACTTGGCAGATGTCATTTTGTAGGGCGCGTTTGGGCCTCCGATGGCAGCCAGGTTTGGAGGAGGGGGCAGCTTTGGTCTGGGAGAAATCCTCGTCCTTATGGAATTTTTGTAGGCAAAAGCCCTGCATGGGCCGCAGGCAAGTTGACTCCGAAAGGAGGCACTTTTCCCCAGGAAGCAAAACTCAAGAGCCCACTTGTCAGGTGTCTTTTTGTAGGGCACGTTTGGGCCTCCAATGGCAGCCATGTTTGGAGGAGGGGGCAGCTTTGGTCTGGGGTAATCCTCGTCCTTCTGGAATTTTTGGAGGCAAAAGCCCAGGACGGGCCGCAGGCAAGTTAGGCAAGTTGGATCCGAAAGGAGGCACTTTTCCCCAAGAAGCCAAACTCAAGAGCCCACTTGGCAGATGTCATTTTGTAGGGCGCGTTTGGGCCTCTGATGGCAGCCAGGTTTGGAGGAGGGGGCAGCTTTGGTCTCGGAGAAATCCTCGTCCTTATGGAATTTTTGTAGTCTAAAGCCCAGCACGGGCCGCAGGCTAGTTAGGCAAGTTGGCTTTGAAATGAGGCACTTTCCCCCAAGAAGCCAAACTCAAGAGCCCACTTGGCAGATGTCATTTTGTAGGGCGCGTTTGGGCCTCCGATGGCAGCCAGGTTTGGAGGAGGGGGCAGCTTTGGTCTGGGAGAAATCCTCGTCCTTATGGAATTTTTGTAGGCAAAAGCCCAGGACGGGCCGCAGGCAAGTTGGCTTTGAAAGGAGGTACTTCCACCCAAGAAGCCAAACTCAAGAGCCCACTTGGCAGATGTCATTTTGTAGGGCACGTTTGGGCCTCCGATGGCAGCCAGGTTTGGAGGAGGGGGCAGCTTTGGTCTGGGAGAAATCCTCGTCCTTATGGAATTTTTGTAGGCAAAAGCCCTGCATGGGCCGCAGGCTAGTTAGGCAAGTTGGCGTTGAAAGGAGGCACTTTTCCGCAAGAAGCCAAACTCAAGAGCCCACTTGGCAAATGTCATTTTGTAGGGCGCGTTTGGGCCTCCGATGGCAGCCAGGTTTGGAGGAGGGGGCAGCTTTGGTCTGGGAGAAATCCTCGTCCTTATGGAATTTTTGGAGGCAAAAGCCCTGGACGGGCCGCAGGCAAGTTGGCTTTGAAACGAGGCACTTCCACCCAAGAAGCCAAACTCAAGAGACCACTTGGCAGGTGTCATTTTGTAGGGCACGTTTGGGCCTCCGATGGCAGCCAGGTTTGGAGGAGGGGGCAGCTTTGGTCTGGGAGAAATCCTCGTCCTTCTGGAATTTTTGGAGGCAAAAGCCCAGGACGGGCCGCAGGCAAGTTGGCTTTGAAAGGAGGCACTTGCACCCAAGAAGCCAAACTCAAGAGCCCACTTGGCAGGTGTCATTTTGTAGGGCACGTTTGGGCCTCCGATGGCAGCCAGGTTTGAAGGAGGGGGCAGCTTTGGTCTGGGAGGAATCCTCGTCCTTATGGAATTTTTGTAGCAAAAGCCCGGGACGGGACACAGGCAAGTTGGCTTTGAAAGGAGTCACTTTTCCCCAAGAAGCCAAACTCAAGAGCCCACTTGGCAGGTGTCATTTTGTAGGGCACGTTTGGGCCTCCGATGGCAGCCAGGTTTGGAGGAGGGGGCAGCTTTGGTCTGGGAGAAATCCTCGTCCTTATGGAATTTTTGTAGCAAAAGCTCAGGACGGGCCGCAGGCAAGTAAGGCAAGTTGGCTCCGAAAGGAGGCACTTTTCCCCAAGAAGCCAAACTCTAGAACCCTCAATGCAGATGTCATTTTGTGGGGCGCGTTTGGGCCTCTGATGGCAGCCAGGTTTGGAGGAGGGGGCAGCTTTGGTCTGGGAGAAATCCTCGTCCTTATGGAATTTTTGTAGTCTAAAGCCCAGCACGGGCTGCAGGCAAGTTGGCTTTGAAAGGAGGCACTTTCCCCCAAGAAGCCAAACTCAGGAGCCCACTTGGCAGGTGTCATTTTGTAGGGCGCGTTTGGGCCTCCGATGGCAGCCAGGTTTGGAGGAGGGGGCAGCTTTGGTCTGGGAGAAATCCTCGTCCTTATGGAAATTTTGTAGGCAAAAGCCCAGGACGGGCCGCAGGCAAGTTAGGCATTTTGGCTCCGAAAGGAAGCACTTTTCCCCAAGAACCCAAACTCAAGAGCCCACTTGGCAGATGTCATTTTGTAGGGCGCGTTTGGGCCTCCGATGGCAGCCAGGTTTGGAGGAGGGGGCAGCTTTGGTCTGGGAGAAATCCTCGTCCTTCTGGAATTTTTGTAGGCAAAAGCCCAGGACGGGCCGCAGGCAAGTTGACTCCGAAAGGAGGCACTTTTCCCCAGGAAGCCAAACTCAAGAGCCCGCTTGGCAGATGTCATTTTGTAGGGCGCGTTTGGGCCTCCGATGGCAGCCAGGTTTGGAGGAGGGGGCAGCTTTGGTCTGGGAGGAATCCTCGTCCTTATGGAATTTTTGTAGCAAAAGCCCGGGACGGGACACAGGCAAGTTGGTTTTGAAAGGAGTCACTTTTCCCCAAGAAGCCAAACTCAAGAACCCACTTGGCAGGTGTCATTTTGTAGGGCACGTTTGGGCCTCCGATGGCAGCCAGGTTTGGAGGAGGGGGCAGCTTTGGCCTGGGAGAAATCCTCGTCCTTATGGAATTTTTGTAGTCTAAAGCCCAGCACGGGCCGCAGGATAGTTAGGCAAGTTGGCTTTGAAAGGAGGCACTTTTCCGCAAGAAGCCAAACTCAAGAGCCCACTTGGCAGATGTCATTTTGTAGGGCGCGTTTGGGCCTCCGATGGCAGCCAGGTTTGGAGGAGGGGGCAGCTTTGGTCTGGGAGAAATCCTCGTCCTTATGGAATTTTTGTAGGCAAAAGCCCAGGACGGGCCGCAGGCAAGTTGGCTTTGAAAGGAGGCACTTCCACCCAAGAAGCCAAACTCAAGAGCCCACTTGGCAGGTGTCATTTTGTAGGGCACGTTTGGGCCTCCGATGGCAGCCAGGTTTGGAGGAGGGGGCAGCTTTGGTCTGGGAGAAATCCTCGTCCTTCTGGAATTTTTGTAGGCAAAAGCCCTGCATGGGCCGCAGGCAAGTTGACTCCGAAAGGAGGCACTTTTCCCCAGGAAGCCAAACTCAAGAACCCTCAATGCAGGTGTCATTTTGTGGGGCGCGTTTGGGCCTCCGATGGCAGCCAGGTTTGGAGGAGGGGGCAGCTTTGGTCTGGGAGAAATCCTCGTCCTTCTGGAATTTTTGTACTCAAAATCCCAGGACGGGCCGCAGGCAAGTTAGGCATTTTGGCTCCGAAAGGAAGCATTTTTCCCCAAGAAGCCAAACTCAAGAGCCCACTTGGCAGATGTCATTTTGTAGGGCGCGTTTGGGCCTCCGATGGCAGCCAGGTTTGGAGGAGGGGGCAGCTTTGGTCTGGGAGAAATCCTCGTCCTTATGGAATTTTTGAAGGCAAAAGCCCAGGACGGGCCGCAGGCAAGTTGGCATTGAAAGGAGGTACTTCCACCCAAGAAGCCAAACTCAAGAGCCCACTTGGCAGGTGTCATTTTGTAGGGCACGTTTGGGCCTCCGATGGCAGCCAGGTTTGGAGGAGGGGGCAGCTTTGGTCTGGGAGAAATCCTCGTCCTTATGGAATTTTTGTAGGCAAAAGCCCTGCAAGGGCCGCAGGCAAGTTGACTCCGAAAGGAGGCACTTTTCCCCAGAAAGCCAAACTCAAGAACCCTCAATGCAGGTGTCATTTTGTGGGGCGCGTTTGGGCCTCCGATGGCAGCCAGGTTTGGAGGAGGGGGCAGCTTTGGTCTGGGAGAAATCCTCGTCCTTCTGGAATTTTTGTAGGCAAAAGCCCAGGACGGGCCGCAGGCAAGTTGGCTTTGAAAGGAGGCACTTCCACACAAGAAGCCAAACTCAAGAGCCCACTTGGCAGATGTCATTTTGTAGGGCACGTTTGGGCCTCCGATGGCAGCCAGGTTTGGAGGAGGGGGCAGCTTTGGTCTGGGAGGAATCCTCGTCCTTATGGAATTTTTGTAGCAAAAGCCCGGGACGGGACACAGGCAAGTTGGTTTTGAAAGGAGTCACTTTTCCCCAAGAAGCCAAACTCAAGAGCCCACTTGGCAGGTGTCATTTTGTAGGGCGCGTTTGGGCCTCCGATGGCAGCCAGGTTTGGAGGAGGGGGCAGCTTTGGCCTGGGAGAAATCCTCGTCCTTATGGAATTTTTGGAGGCAAAAGCCCAGGACGGGCCGCAGGCAAGTTAGGCATTTTGGCTCCGAAAGGAGGCACTTTTCCCCAAGAAGCCAAACTCAAGAACCCTCAATGAAGATGTCATTTTGTGGGGCGCGTTTGGGCCTCCGATGGCAGCCAGGTTTGGAGGAGGGGGCAGCTTTGGTCTGGGAGAAATCCTCGTCCTTATGGAATTTTTGTAGCAAAAGCCCTGCATGGGCCGCAGGCAAGTTAGGCAAGTTGGCTCCGAAAGGAGGCACTTTTCCCCAAGAAGCCAAACTCTAGAACCCTCAATGCAGATGTCATTTTGTGGGGCGCGTTTGGGCCTCTGATGGCAGCCAGGTTTGGAGGAGGGGGCAGCTTTGGTCTGGGAGAAATCCTCGTCCTTATGGAATTTTTGTAGTCTAAAGCCCAGCACGGGCTGCAGGCAAGTTGGCTTTGAAAGGAGGCACTTTCCCCCAAGAAGCCAAACTCAGGAGCCCACTTGGCAGATGTCATTTTGTAGGGCGCGTCTGGGCCACCGATGGCAGCCAGGTTTGGAGGAGGGGGCAGCTTTGGTCTGGGAGAAATCCTCGTCCTTATGGAATTTTTGTAGGCAAAAGCCCAGAATGGGCTGCAGGCTAGTTAGGCAAGTTGGCTTTGAAAGGAGGCACTTTTCCGCAAGAAGCCAAACTCAAGAGCCCACTTGGCAGATGTCATTTTGTAGGGCGCGTTTGGGCCTCCGATGGCAGCCAGGTTTGGAGGAGGGGGCAGCTTTGGTCTGGGAGAAATCCTCGTCCTTCTGGAATTTTTGTAGTCTAAAGCCCAGCACGGGCCGCAGGATAGTTAGGCAAGTTGGCTTTGAAAGGAGGCACTTTTCCGCAAGAAGCCAAACTCAAGAGCCCACTTGGCAGATGTCATTTTGTAGGGCGCGTTTGGGCCTCCGATGGCAGCCAGGTTTGGAGGAGGGGGCAGCTTTGGTCTGGGAGAAATCCTCGTCCTTATGGAATTTTTGTAGGCAAAAGCCCAGGACGGGCCGCAGGCAAGTTGGCTTTGAAAGGAGGCACTTCCACCCAAGAAGCCAAACTCAAGAGCCCACTTGGCAGGTGTCATTTTGTAGGGCACGTTTAGGCCTCCGATGGCAGCCAGGTTTGGAGGAGGGGGCAGCTTTGGTCTGGGAGAAATCCTCGTCCTTCTGGAATTTTTGTAGGTAAAAGCCCTGCATGGGCCGCAGGCAAGTTGACTCCGAAAGGAGGCACTTTTCCCCAGGAAGCCAAACTCAAGAACCCTCAATGCAGGTGTCATTTTGTGGGGCGCGTTTGGGCCTCCGATGGCAGCCAGGTTTGGAGGAGGGGGCAGCTTTGGTCTGGGAGAAATCCTCGTCCTTATGGAATTTTTGTAGGCAAAAGCCCAGGACGGGCCGCAGGCAAGTTGGCATTGAAAGGAGGTACTTCCACCCAAGAAGCCAAACTCAAGAGCCCACTTGGCAGGTGTCATTTTGTAGGGCACGTTTGGGCCTCCGATGGCAGCCAGGTTTGGAGGAGGGGGCAGCTTTGGTCTGGGAGAAATCCTCGTCCTTCTGGAATTTTTGTAGGCAAAAGCCCCGCATGGGCCGCCGGCAAGTTGACTCCGAAAGGAGGCACTTTTCCCCAGGAAGCCAAACTCAAGAACCCTCAATGCAGGTGTCATTTTGTGGGGCGCATTTCGGCCTCCGATGGCAGCCAGGTTTGGAGGAGGGGGCAGCTTTGGTCTGGGAGAAATCCTCGTCCTTCTGGAATTTTTGTAGGCAAAAGCCCAGGACGGGCCGCAGGCAAGTTGGCTTTGAAAGGAGGCACTTCCACCCAAGAAGCCAAACTCAAGAGCCCACTTGGCAGATGTCATTTTGTAGGGCACGTTTGGGCCTCCGATGGCAGCCAGGTTTGGAGGAGGGGGCAGCTTTGGTCTGGGAGGAATCCTCGTCCTTATGGAATTTTTGTAGCAAAAGCCCGGGACGGGACACAGGCAAGTTGGTTTTGAAAGGAGTCACTTTTCCCCAAGAAGCCAAACTCAAGAGCCCACTTGGCAGGTGTCATTTTGTAGGGCACGTTTGGGCCTCCGATGGCAGCCAGGTTTGGAGGAGGGGGCAGCTTTGGCCTGGGAGAAATCCTCGTCCTTATGGAATTTTTGGAGGCAAAAGCCCAGGACGGGCCGCAGGCAAGTTAGGCAAGTTGGCTCCGAAAGGAGGCACTTTTCCCCAAGAAGCCAAACTCAAGAACCCTCAATGCAGATGTCATTTTGTGGGGCGCGTTTGGGCCTCCGATGGCAGCCAGGTTTGGAGGAGGGGGCAGCTTTGGTCTGGGAGAAATCCTCGTCCTTATGGAATTTTTGTAGTCTAAAGCCCAGCACGGGCCGCAGGCTAGTTAGGTAAGTTGGCTTTGAAAGGAGGCACTTTTCCGCAAGAAACCAAACTCAAGAGCCCACTTGGCAAATGTCATTTTGTAGGGCGCGTTTGGGCCTCCGATGGCAGCCAGGTTTGGAGGAGGGGGCAGCTTTGGTCTGGGAGAAATCCTCGTCCTTATGGAATTTTTGGAGGCAAAAGCCCTGCACGGGCCGCAGGCAAGTTGGCTTTGAAAGGAGGCACTTCCACCCAAGAAGCCAAACTCAAGAGCCCACTTGGCAGGTGTCATTTTGTAGGGCACGTTTGGGCCTCCGATGGCAGCCAGGTTTGGAGGAGGGGGCAGCTTTGGTCTGGGAGAAATCCTCGTCCTTCTGGAATTTTTGTAGGCAAAAGCCCTGCATGGGCCGCAGGCAAGTTGACTCCGAAAGGAGGCACTTTTCCCCAGGAAGCCAAACTCAAGAGCCCACTTGGCAGATGTCATTTTGTAGGGCACGTTTGGGCCTCCGATGGCAGCCAGGTTTGGAGGAGGGGGCAGCTTTGGTCTGGGAGAAATCCTCGTCCTTATGGAATTTTTGTAGGCAAAAGCCCAGGACGGGCCGCAGGCAAGTTAGGCAAGTTGGCTTTGAAAGGAGGCACTTGCACCCAAGAAGCCAAACTCAAGAGCCCACTTGGCAGATGTCATTTTGTAGGGCACGTTTGGGCCTCCGATGGCAGCCAGGTTTGGAGGAGGGGGCAGCTTTGGTCTGGGAGAAATCCTCGTCCTTATGGAATTTTTGTAGGCAAAAGCCCTGCATGGGCCGCAGGCAAGTTGGCTTTGAAAGGAGGCACTTTTCCCCAGAAAGCCAAACTCAAGAGCCCACTTGGCAGATGTCATTTTGTAGGGCGCGTTTGGGCCTCCGATGGCAGCCAGGTTTGGAGGAGGGGGCAGCTTTGGTCTGGGAGAAATCCTCGTCCTTATGGAATTTTTGTAGCAAAAGCCCGGGACGGGACGCAGGCAAGTTGGTTTTGAAAGGAGTCACTTTTCCCCAAGAAGCCAAACTCAAGAGCCCACTTGGCAGGTGTCATTTTGTAGGGCGCGTTTGGGCCTCCGATGGCAGCCAGGTTTGGAGGAGGGGGCAGCTTTGGTCTGGGAGAAATCCTCGTCCTTATGGAATTTTTGTAGGCAAAAACCCCGCATGGGCCGCAGGCAAGTTAGGCAAGTTGCTTTGAAAGGAGGCACTTTTCCCCAAGAAGCCAAACTCAAGAACCCACAATGCAGATGTCATTTTGTAGGGCGCGTTTGGACCTCCGATGGCAGCCAGGTTTGGAGGAGGGGGCAGCTTTGGTCTGGGAGAAATCCTCGTCCTTATGGAATTTTTGTAGCAAAAGCCCAGGACGGGCCGCAGGCAAGTTAGGCAAGTTGGCTCCGAAAGGAGGCACTTTTCCCCAAGAAGCCAAACTCAAGAACCCTCAATGCAGATGTCATTTTGTGGGGCGCGTTTGGGCCTCCGATGGCAGCCAGGTTTGGAGGAGGGGGCAGCTTTGGTCTGGGAGAAATCCTCGTCCTTATGGAATTTTTGTAGTCTAAAGCCCAGCACGGGCTGCAGGCAAGATGGCTCCGAAAGGAGGCACTTTCCCCCAAGAAGCCAAACTCAGGAGCCCACTTGGCAGATGTCATTTTGTAGGGCGCGTTTGGGCCTCTGATGGCAGCTAGGTTTGGAGGAGGGGGCAGCTTTGGTCTGGGAGAAATCCTCGTCCTTATGGAATTTTTGTAGGCAAAAGCCCAGAATGGGCTGCAGGCTAGTTAGGCAAGTTGGCTTTGAAAGGAGGCACTTTTCCGCAAGAAGCCAAACTCAAGAGCCCACTTGGCAGATGTCATTTTGTAGGGCGCGTTTGGGCCTCCGATGGCAGCCAGGTTTGGAGGAGGGGGCAGCTTTGGTCTGGGAGAAATCCTCGTCCTTATGGAATTTTTGTAGGCAAAAGCCCAGGACGGGCCGCAGGCAAGTTGGCTTTGAAAGGAGGCACTTCCACCCAAGAAGCCAAACTCAAGAGCCCACTTGGCAGGTGTCATTTTGTAGGGCACGTTTGGGCCTCCGATGGCAGCCAGGTTTGGAGGAGGGGGCAGCTTTGGTCTGGGAGAAATCCTCGTCCTTATGGAATTTTTGTAGGCAAAAGCCCAGGACGGGCCGCAGGCAAGTTGGCTTCGAAAGGAGGTACTTCCTCCCTAGAAGCCAAACTCAAGAGCCCACTTGGCAGATGTCATTTTGTAGGGCGCGTTTGGGCCTCCGATGGCAGCCAGGTTTGGAGGTGGGGGCAGCTTTGGTCTGGGAGAAATCCTCGTCCTTATGGAATTTTTGTAGGCAAAAGCCCAGGACGGGCCGCAGGCAAGTTAGGCAAGTTGGCTTTGAAAGGAGGCACTTTTCCCCAAGAAGCCAAACTCAAGAACCCACAATGCAGATGTCCTTTTGTAGGGCGCGTTTGGGCCTCTGATGGCAGCCAGGTTTGGAGGAGGGGGCAGCTTTGGTCTGGGAGAAATCCTCATCCTTCTGGAATTTTTGTACTCAAAAGCCCAGGACGGGCCGCAGGCAAGTTAGGCATTTTGGCTCCGAAATGAAGCTCTTTTCCCCAAGAACCCAAACTCAAGAGCCCACTTGGCAGATGTCATTTTGTAGGGCGCGTTTGGGCCTCCGATGGCAGCCAGGTTTGGAGGAGGGGGCAGCTTTGTTCTGGGAGAAATCCTCGTCCTTATGGAATTTTTGTAGGCACAAGCCCAGGACGGGCCGCAGGCAAGTTGGCTTTGAAAGGAGGCACTTTCCCCCAAGAAGCCAAACTCAAGAGCCCACTTGGCAGGTGTCATTTTGTAGGGCGCGTTTGGGCCTCCGATGGCAGCCAGGTTTGGAGGAGGGGGCAGCTTTGGTCTGGGAGAAATCCTCGTCCTTATGGAATTTTTTTAGCAAAAGCCCGGGACGGGACGCAGGCAAGTTGGTTTTGAAAGGAGTCACTTTTCCCCAAGAAGCCAAACTCAAGAGCCCACTTGGCAGGTGTCATTTTGTAGGGCACGTTTGGGCCTCCGATGGCAGCCAGGTTTGGAGGAGGGGGCAGATTTGGCCTGGGAGAAATTCTCGTCCTTCTGGAATATTTGGAGGCAAAAGCCCAGGATGCGCCGCAGGCAAGTTAGGCAAGTTGGCTTTGAAAGGAGGCACTTTTCCCCAAGAAGCCAAACTCAAGAGCCCACTCGGCAGATGTCATTTTGTAGGGAGCGTTTGGGCCTCCGATGGCAGCCAGGTTTGGAGGAGGGGGCAGCTTTGGTCTGGGAGAAATCCTCGTCCTTATGGAATTTTTGTAGTCTAATGCCCAGCAAGGGCCGCAGGCTAGTTAGGCAAGTTGGCTTTGAAAGGAGGCACTTCCACCCAAGAAGCCAAACTCAAGAGCCCACTTGGCAGATGTCATTTTGTAGGGCGCGTTTGGGCCTCCGATGGCAGCCAGGTTTGGAGGAGGGGGCAGCTTTGGTCTGGGAGAAATCCTCATCCTTCTGGAATTTTTGTACTCAAAAGCCAAGGACGGGCCGCAGGCAAGTTAGGCAAGTTGGCTTTGAAAGGAGGCACTTTTCCCCAAGAAGCCAAACTCAAGAACCCACAATGCAGATGTCCTTTTGTAGGGCGCGTTTGGGCCTCTGATGGCAGCCAGGTTTGGAGGAGGGGGCAGCTTTGGTCTGGGAGAAATCCTCATCCTTCTGGAATTTTTGTACTCAAAAGCCCAGGACGGGCCGCAGGCAAGTTAGGCATTTTGGCTCCGAAATGAAGCTCTTTTCCCCAAGAACCCAAACTCAAGAGCCCACTTGGCAGATGTCATTTTGTAGGGCGCGTTTGGGCCTCCGATGGCAGCCAGGTTTGGAGGAGGGGGCAGCTTTGTTCTGGGAGAAATCCTCGTCCTTATGGAATTTTTGTAGGCACAAGCCCAGGACGGGCCGCAGGCAAGTTGGCTTTGAAAGGAGGCACTTTCCCCCAAGAAGCCAAACTCAAGAGCCCACTTGGCAGGTGTCATTTTGTAGGGCGCGTTTGGGCCTCCGATGGCAGCCAGGTTTGGAGGAGGGGGCAGCTTTGGTCTGGGAGGAATCCTCGTCCTTATGGAATTTTTGTAGCAAAAGCCCGGGACGGGACGCAGGCAAGTTGGTTTTGAAAGGAGTCACTTTTCCCCAAGAAGCCAAACTCAAGAGCCCACTTGGCAGGTGTCATTTTGTAGGGCGCGTTTGGGCCTCCGATGGCAGCCATGTTTGGAGGAGGGGGCAGCTTTGGTCTGGGAGAAATTCTCGTCCTTCTGGAATATTTGGAGGCAAAAGCCCAGGATGGGCCGCAGGCAAGTTAGGCAAGTTGGCTTTGAAAGGAGGCACTTTTCCCCAAGAAGCCAAACTCAAGAGCCCACTTGGCAGATGTCATTTTGTAGGGAGCGTTTGGGCCTCCGATGGCAGCCAGGTTTGGAGGAGGGGGCAGCTTTGGTCTGGGAGAAATCCTCGTCCTTATGGAATTTTTGTAGTCTAATGCCCAGCAAGGGCCGCAGGCTAGTTAGGCAAGTTGGCTTTGAAAGGAGGCACTTTCCCCCAAGAAGCCAAACTCAAGAGCCCACTTGGCAGATGTCATTTTGTAGGGCGCGTTTGGGCCTCCGATGGCAGCCAGGTTTGGAGGAGGGGGCAGCTTTGGTCTGGGAGAAATCCTCGTCCTTATGGAATTTTTGTAGGCAAAAGCCCAGGACGGGCCGCAGGCAAGTTGGCTTTGAAAGGAGGCACTTCCACCCAAGAAGCCAAACTCAAGAGCCCACTTGGCAGGTGTCATTTTGTAGGGCACGTTTGGGCCTCCGATCGCAGCCAGGTTTGGAGGAGGGGGCAGCTTTGGTCTGGGAGAAATCCTCGTCCTTCTGGAATTTTTGTAGGCAAAAGCCCTGCATGGGCCGCAGGCAAGTTGACTCCGAAAGGAGGCACTTTCCCCCAGGAAGCCAAACTCAAGAGCCCACTTGGCAGGTGTCATTTTGTAGGGCGCGTTTGGGCCTCCGATGGCAGCCAGGTTTGGAGGAGGGGGCAGCTTTGGTCTGGGAGAAATCCTTGTCCTTATGGAATTTTTGTAGGCAAAAGCCCAGGACGGGCCGCAGGCAAGTTAGGCAAGTTGGCTTTGAAAGGAGGCACTTTTCCCCAAGAAGCCAAACTCAAGAACCCACAATGCAGATGTCCTTTTGTAGGGCGCGTTTGGGCCTCTGATGGCAGCCAGGTTTGGAGGAGGGGGCAGCTTTGGTCTGGGAGAAATCCTCATCCTTCTGGAATTTTTGTACTCAAAAGCCCAGGACGGGCCGCAGGCAAGTTAGGCATTTTGGCTCCGAAAGGAAGCACTTTTCCCCAAGAACCCAAACTCAAGAGCCCACTTGGCAGATGTCATTTTGTAGGGCGCGTTTGGGCCTCCGATGGCAGCCAGGTTTGGAGGAGGGGGCAGCTTTGGTCTGGGAGGAATCCTCGTCCTTATGGAATTTTTGTAGCAAAAGCCCGGGACGGGACGCAGGCAAGTTGGTTTTGAAAGGAGTCACTTTTCCCCAAGAAGCCAAACTCAAGAGCCCACTTGGCAGGTGTCATTTTGTAGGGCGCGTTTGGGCCTCCGATGGCAGCCAGGTTTGGAGGAGGGGGCAGCTTTGGTCTGGGAGAAATCCTCGTCCTTATGGAATTTTTGTAGCAAAAGCCCAGGACGGGCCGCAGGCAAGTTGACTCCGAAAGGAGGCACTTTCCCCCAGGAAGCCAAACTCAAGAGCCCACTTGGCAGGTGTCATTTTGTAGGGCGCGTTTGGGCCTCCGATGGCAGCCAGGTTTGGAGGAGGGGGCAGCTTTGGTCTGGGAGAAATCCTTGTCCTTATGGAATTTTTGTAGGCAAAAGCCCAGGACGGGCCGCAGGCAAGTTAGGCAAGTTGGCTTTGAAAGGAGGCACTTTTCCCCAAGAAGCCAAACTCAAGAACCCACAATGCAGATGTCCTTTTGTAGGGCGCGTTTGGGCCTCTGATGGCAGCCAGGTTTGGAGGAGGGGGCAGCTTTGGTCTGGGAGAAATCCTCATCCTTCTGGAATTTTTGTACTCAAAAGCCCAGGACGGGCCGCAGGCAAGTTAGGCATTTTGGCTCCGAAAGGAAGCACTTTTCCCCAAGAACCCAAACTCAAGAGCCCACTTGGCAGATGTCATTTTGTAGGGCGCGTTTGGGCCTCCGATGGCAGCCAGGTTTGGAGGAGGGGGCAGCTTTGGTCTGGGAGGAATCCTCGTCCTTATGGAATTTTTGTAGCAAAAGCCCGGGACGGGACGCAGGCAAGTTGGTTTTGAAAGGAGTCACTTTTCCCCAAGAAGCCAAACTCAAGAGCCCACTTGGCAGGTGTCATTTTGTAGGGCGCGTTTGGGCCTCCGATGGCAGCCAGGTTTGGAGGAGGGGGCAGCTTTGGTCTGGGAGAAATCCTCGTCCTTATGGAATTTTTGTAGCAAAAGCCCAGGACGGGCCGCAGGCAAGTTGACTCCGAAAGGAGGCACTTTCCCCCAGGAAGCCAAACTCAAGAGCCCACTTGGCAGGTGTCATTTTGTAGGGCGCGTTTGGGCCTCCGATGGCAGCCAGGTTTGGAGGAGGGGGCAGCTTTGGTCTGGGAGAAATCCTTGTCCTTATGGAATTTTTGTAGGCAAAAGCCCAGGACGGGCCGCAGGCAAGTTAGGCAAGTTGGCTTTGAAAGGAGGCACTTTTCCCCAAGAAGCCAAACTCAAGAACCCACAATGCAGATGTCCTTTTGTAGGGCGCGTTTGGGCCTCTGATGGCAGCCAGGTTCGGAGGAGGGGGCAGCTTTGGTCTGGGAGAAATCCTCATCCTTCTGGAATTTTTGTACTCAAAAGCCCAGGACGGGCCGCAGGCAAGTTAGGCATTTTGGCTCCGAAAGGAAGCACTTTTCCCCAAGAACCCAAACTCAAGAGCCCACTTGGCAGATGTCATTTTGTAGGGCGCGTTTGGGCCTCCGATGGCAGCCAGGTTTGGAGGAGGGGGCAGCTTTGTTCTGGGAGAAATCCTCGTCCTTATGGAATTTTTGTAGGCACAAGCCCAGGACGGGCCGCAGGCAAGTTGGCTTTGAAAGGAGGCACTTTCCCCCAAGAAGCCAAACTCAAGAGCCCACTTGGCAGGTGTCATTTTGTAGGGCGCGTTTGGGCCTCCGATGGCAGCCAGGTTTGGAGGAGGGGGCAGCTTTGGTCTGGGAGAAATCCTCGTCCTTATGGAATTTTTGTAGCAAAAGCCCGGGACGGGACGCAGGCAAGTTGGTTTTGAAAGGAGTCACTTTTCCCCAAGAAGCCAAACTCAAGAGCCCACTTGGCAGATGTCATTTTGTAGGGCGCGTTTGGGCCTCCGATGGCAGCTAGGTTTGGAGGTGGGGGCAGCTTTGGTCTGGGAGAAATCCTTGTCCTTATGGAATTTTTGTAGGCAAAAGCCCAGGACGGGCCGCAGGCAAGTTAGGCAAGTTGGCTTTGAAAGGAGGCACTTTTCCCCAAGAAGCCAAACTCAAGAACCCACAATGCAGATGTCCTTTTGTAGGGCGCGTTTGGGCCTCTGATGGCAGCCAGGTTTGGAGGAGGGGGCAGCTTTGGTCTGGGAGAAATCCTCGTCCTTATGGAATTTTTGTAGGCAAAAGCCCTGCATGGGCCGCCGGCAAGTTGACTCCGAAAGGAGGCACTTTCCCCCAAGAAGCCAAACTCAAGAGCCCACTTGGCAGATGTCATTTTGTAGGGCGCGTTTGGGCCTCCGATGGCAGCCAGGTTTGGAGGAGGGGGCAGCTTTGGTCTGGGAGAAATCCTCGTCCTTATGGAATTTTTGTAGGCAAAAGCCCTGCATGGGCCGCAGGCAAGTTGACTCCGAAAGGAGGCACTTTTCCCCAGGAAGCAAAACTCAAGAGCCCACTTGTCAGGTGTCTTTTTGTAGGGCACGTTTGGGCCTCCAATGGCAGCCATGTTTGGAGGAGGGGGCAGCTTTGGTCTGGGGAAATCCTCGTCCTTCTGGAATTTTTGGAGGCAAAAGCCCAGGACGGGCCGCAGGCAAGTTAGGCAAGTTGGATCCGAAAGGAGGCACTTTTCCCCAAGAAGCCAAACTCAAGAGCCCACTTGGCAGATGTCATTTTGTAGGGCGCGTTTGGGCCTCTGATGGCAGCCAGGTTTGGAGGAGGGGGCAGCTTTGGTCTCGGAGAAATCCTCGTCCTTATGGAATTTTTGTAGTCTAAAGCCCAGCACGGGCCGCAGGCTAGTTAGGCAAGTTGGCTTTGAAATGAGGCACTTTCCCCCAAGAAGCCAAACTCAAGAGCCCACTTGGCAGATGTCATTTTGTAGGGCGCGTTTGGGCCTCCGATGGCAGCCAGGTTTGGAGGAGGGGGCAGCTTTGGTCTGGGAGAAATCCTCGTCCTTATGGAATTTTTGTAGGCAAAAGCCCAGGACGGGCCGCAGGCAAGTTGGCTTTGAAAGGAGGTACTTCCACCCAAGAAGCCAAACTCAAGAGCCCACTTGGCAGATGTCATTTTGTAGGGCACGTTTGGGCCTCCGATGGCAGCCAGGTTTGGAGGAGGGGGCAGCTTTGGTCTGGGAGAAATCCTCGTCCTTATGGAATTTTTGTAGGCAAAAGCCCTGCATGGGCCGCAGGCAAGTTGACTCCGAAAGGAGGCACTTTTCCCCAGAAAGCCAAACTCAAGAGCCCACTTGGCAGATGTCATTTTGTAGGGCACGTTTGGGCCTCCGATGGCAGCCAGGTTTGGAGGAGGGGGCAGCTTTGGTCTGGGAGAAATCCTCGTCCTTATGGAATTTTTGGAGGCAAAAGCCCAGGACGGGCCGCAGGCAAGTTGGCTTTGAAAGGAGGCACTTGCACCCAAGAAGCCAAACTCAAGAGCCCACTTGGCAGGTGTCATTTTGTAGGGCACGTTTGGGCCTCCGATGGCAGCCAGGTTTGAAGGAGGGGGCAGCTTTGGTCTGGGAGGAATCCTCGTCCTTATGGAATTTTTGTAGCAAAAGCCCGGGACGGGACACAGGCAAGTTGGTATTGAAAGGAGTCACTTTTCCCCAAGAAGCCAAACTCAAGAGCCCACTTGGCAGGTGTCATTTTGTAGGGCACGTTTGGGCCTCCGATGGCAGCCAGGTTTGGAGGAGGGGGCAGCTTTGGTCTGGGAGAAATCCTCGTCCTTATGGAATTTTTGTAGTCTAAAGCCCAGCACGGGCCGCAGGCTAGTTAGGTAAGTTGGCGTTGAAAGGAGGCACTTTTCCGCAAGAAGCCAAACTCAAGAGCCCACTTGGCAAATGTCATTTTGTAGGGCGCGTTTGGGCCTCCGATGGCAGCCAGGTTTGGAGGAGGGGGCAGCTTTGGTCTGGGAGAAATCCTCGTCCTTATGGAATTTTTGGAGGCAAAAGCCCAGGACGGGCCGCAGGCAAGTTGGCTTTGAAACGAGGCACTTCCACCCAAGAAGCCAAACTCAAGAGACCACTTGGCAGGTGTCATTTTGTAGGGCACGTTTGGGCCTCCGATGGCAGCCAGGTTTGAAGGAGGGGGCAGCTTTGGTCTGGGAGGAATCCTCGTCCTTATGGAATTTTTGTAGCAAAAGCCCGGGACGGGACACAGGCAAGTTGGCTTTGAAAGGAGTCACTTTTCCCCAAGAAGCCAAACTCAAGAGCCCACTTGGCAGGTGTCATTTTGTAGGGCACGTTTGGGCCTCCGATGGCAGCCAGGTTTGGAGGAGGGGGCAGCTTTGGTCTGGGAGAAATCCTCGTCCTTATGGAATTTTTGTAGCAAAAGCTCAGGACGGGCCGCAGGCAAGTAAGGCAAGTTGGCTCCGAAAGGAGGCACTTTTCCCCAAGAAGCCAAACTCTAGAACCCTCAATGCAGATGTCATTTTGTGGGGCGCGTTTGGGCCTCTGATGGCAGCCAGGTTTGGAGGAGGGGGCAGCTTTGGTCTGGGAGAAATCCTCGTCCTTATGGAATTTTTGTAGTCTAAAGCCCAGCACGGGCTGCAGGCAAGTTGGCTTTGAAAGGAGGCACTTTCCCCCAAGAAGCCAAACTCAGGAGCCCACTTGGCAGGTGTCATTTTGTAGGGCGCGTTTGGGCCTCCGATGGCAGCCAGGTTTGGAGGAGGGGGCAGCTTTGGTCTGGGAGAAATCCTCGTCCTTATGGAAATTTTGTAGGCAAAAGCCCAGGACGGGCCGCAGGCAAGTTAGGCATTTTGGCTCCGAAAGGAAGCACTTTTCCCCAAGAAGCCAAACTCAAGAGCCCACTTGGCAGATGTCATTTTGTAGGGCGCGTTTGGGCCTCCGATGGCAGCCAGGTTTGGAGGAGGGGGCAGCTTTGGTCTGGGAGAAATCCTCGTCCTTCTGGAATTTTTGTAGGCAAAAGCCCAGGACGGGCCGCAGGCAAGTTGACTCCGAAAGGAGGCACTTTTCCCCAAGAAGCCAAACTCAAGAACCCTCAATGCAGATGTCATTTTGTGGGGCGCGTTTGGGCCTCCGATGGCAGCCAGGTTTGGAGGAGGGGGCAGCTTTGGTCTGGGAGGAATCCTCGTCCTTATGGAATTTTTGTAGCAAAAGCCCGGGACGGGACACAGGCAAGTTGGTTTTGAAAGGAGTCACTTTTCCCCAAGAAGCCAAACTCAAGAACCCACTTGGCAGGTGTCATTTTGTAGGGCACGTTTGGGCCTCCGATGGCAGCCAGGTTTGGAGGAGGGGGCAGCTTTGGCCTGGGAGAAATCCTCGTCCTTATGGAATTTTTGTAGTCTAAAGCCCAGCACGGGCCGCAGGATAGTTAGGCAAGTTGGCTTTGAAAGGAGGCACTTTTCCGCAAGAAGCCAAACTCAAGAGCCCACTTGGCAGATGTCATTTTGTAGGGCGCGTTTGGGCCTCCGATGGCAGCCAGGTTTGGAGGAGGGGGCAGCTTTGGTCTGGGAGAAATCCTCGTCCTTATGGAATTTTTGTAGGCAAAAGCCCAGGACGGGCCGCAGGCAAGTTGGCTTTGAAAGGAGGCACTTCCACCCAAGAAGCCAAACTCAAGAGCCCACTTGGCAGGTGTCATTTTGTAGGGCACGTTTGGGCCTCCGATGGCAGCCAGGTTTGGAGGAGGGGGCAGCTTTGGTCTGGGAGAAATCCTCGTCCTTCTGGAATTTTTGTAGGCAAAAGCCCTGCATGGGCCGCAGGCAAGTTGACTCCGAAAGGAGGCACTTTTCCCCAGGAAGCCAAACTCAAGAACCCTCAATGCAGGTGTCATTTTGTGGGGCGCGTTTGGGCCTCCGATGGCAGCCAGGTTTGGAGGAGGGGGCAGCTTTGGTCTGGGAGAAATCCTCGTCCTTCTGGAATTTTTGTACTCAAAATCCCAGGACGGGCCGCAGGCAAGTTAGGCATTTTGGCTCCGAAAGGAAGCATTTTTCCCCAAGAAGCCAAACTCAAGAGCCCACTTGGCAGATGTCATTTTGTAGGGCGCGTTTGGGCCTCCGATGGCAGCCAGGTTTGGAGGAGGGGGCAGCTTTGGTCTGGGAGAAATCCTCGTCCTTATGGAATTTTTGAAGGCAAAAGCCCAGGACGGGCCGCAGGCAAGTTGGCATTGAAAGGAGGTACTTCCACCCAAGAAGCCAAACTCAAGAGCCCACTTGGCAGGTGTCATTTTGTAGGGCACGTTTGGGCCTCCGATGGCAGCCAGGTTTGGAGGAGGGGGCAGCTTTGGTCTGGGAGAAATCCTCGTCCTTATGGAATTTTTGTAGGCAAAAGCCCTGCAAGGGCCGCAGGCAAGTTGACTCCGAAAGGAGGCACTTTTCCCCAGAAAGCCAAACTCAAGAACCCTCAATGCAGGTGTCATTTTGTGGGGCGCGTTTGGGCCTCCGATGGCAGCCAGGTTTGGAGGAGGGGGCAGCTTTGGTCTGGGAGAAATCCTCGTCCTTCTGGAATTTTTGTAGGCAAAAGCCCAGGACGGGCCGCAGGCAAGTTGGCTTTGAAAGGAGGCACTTCCACACAAGAAGCCAAACTCAAGAGCCCACTTGGCAGATGTCATTTTGTAGGGCACGTTTGGGCCTCCGATGGCAGCCAGGTTTGGAGGAGGGGGCAGCTTTGGTCTGGGAGGAATCCTCGTCCTTATGGAATTTTTGTAGCAAAAGCCCGGGACGGGACACAGGCAAGTTGGTTTTGAAAGGAGTCACTTTTCCCCAAGAAGCCAAACTCAAGAGCCCACTTGGCAGGTGTCATTTTGTAGGGCGCGTTTGGGCCTCCGATGGCAGCCAGGTTTGGAGGAGGGGGCAGCTTTGGCCTGGGAGAAATCCTCGTCCTTATGGAATTTTTGGAGGCAAAAGCCCAGGACGGGCCGCAGGCAAGTTAGGCAAGTTGGCTCCGAAAGGAGGCACTTTTCCCCAAGAAGCCAAACTCAAGAACCCTCAATGAAGATGTCATTTTGTGGGGCGCGTTTGGGCCTCCGATGGCAGCCAGGTTTGGAGGAGGGGGCAGCTTTGGTCTGGGAGAAATCCTCGTCCTTATGGAATTTTTGTAGCAAAAGCCCTGCATGGGCCGCAGGCAAGTTAGGCAAGTTGGCTCCGAAAGGAGGCACTTTTCCCCAAGAAGCCAAACTCTAGAACCCTCAATGCAGATGTCATTTTGTGGGGCGCGTTTGGGCCTCTGATGGCAGCCAGGTTTGGAGGAGGGGGCAGCTTTGGTCTGGGAGAAATCCTCGTCCTTATGGAATTTTTGTAGTCTAAAGCCCAGCACGGGCTGCAGGCAAGTTGGCTTTGAAAGGAGGCACTTTCCCCCAAGAAGCCAAACTCAGGAGCCCACTTGGCAGATGTCATTTTGTAGGGCGCGTCTGGGCCACCGATGGCAGCCAGGTTTGGAGGAGGGGGCAGCTTTGGTCTGGGAGAAATCCTCGTCCTTATGGAATTTTTGTAGGCAAAAGCCCAGAATGGGCTGCAGGCTAGTTAGGCAAGTTGGCTTTGAAAGGAGGCACTTTTCCGCAAGAAGCCAAACTCAAGAGCCCACTTGGCAGATGTCATTTTGTAGGGCGCGTTTGGGCCTCCGATGGCAGCCAGGTTTGGAGGAGGGGGCAGCTTTGGTCTGGGAGAAATCCTCGTCCTTATGGAATTTTTGTAGGCAAAAGCCCAGGACGGGCCGCAGGCAAGTTGGCTTTGAAAGGAGGCACTTCCACCCAAGAAGCCAAACTCAAGAGCCCACTTGGCAGGTGTCATTTTGTAGGGCACGTTTAGGCCTCCGATGGCAGCCAGGTTTGGAGGAGGGGGCAGCTTTGGTCTGGGAGAAATCCTCGTCCTTCTGGAATTTTTGTAGGTAAAAGCCCTGCATGGGCCGCAGGCAAGTTGACTCCGAAAGGAGGCACTTTTCCCCAGGAAGCCAAACTCAAGAACCCTCAATGCAGGTGTCATTTTGTGGGGCGCGTTTGGGCCTCCGATGGCAGCCAGGTTTGGAGGAGGGGGCAGCTTTGGTCTGGGAGAAATCCTCGTCCTTATGGAATTTTTGTAGGCAAAAGCCCAGGACGGGCCGCAGGCAAGTTGGCATTGAAAGGAGGTACTTCCACCCAAGAAGCCAAACTCAAGAGCCCACTTGGCAGGTGTCATTTTGTAGGGCACGTTTGGGCCTCCGATGGCAGCCAGGTTTGGAGGAGGGGGCAGCTTTGGTCTGGGAGAAATCCTCGTCCTTCTGGAATTTTTGTAGGCAAAAGCCCTGCATGGGCCGCCGGCAAGTTGACTCCGAAAGGAGGCACTTTTCCCCAGGAAGCCAAACTCAAGAACCCTCAATGCAGGTGTCATTTTGTGGGGCGCATTTCGGCCTCCGATGGCAGCCAGGTTTGGAGGAGGGGGCAGCTTTGGTCTGGGAGAAATCCTCGTCCTTCTGGAATTTTTGTAGGCAAAAGCCCAGGACGGGCCGCAGGCAAGTTGGCTTTGAAAGGAGGCACTTCCACCCAAGAAGCCAAACTCAAGAGCCCACTTGGCAGATGTCATTTTGTAGGGCACGTTTGGGCCTCCGATGGCAGCCAGGTTTGGAGGAGGGGGCAGCTTTGGTCTGGGAGGAATCCTCGTCCTTATGGAATTTTTGTAGCAAAAGCCCGGGACGGGACACAGGCAAGTTGGTTTTGAAAGGAGTCACTTTTCCCCAAGAAGCCAAACTCAAGAGCCCACTTGGCAGGTGTCATTTTGTAGGGCACGTTTGGGCCTCCGATGGCAGCCAGGTTTGGAGGAGGGGGCAGCTTTGGCCTGGGAGAAATCCTCGTCCTTATGGAATTTTTGGAGGCAAAAGCCCAGGACGGGCCGCAGGCAAGTTAGGCAAGTTGGCTCCGAAAGGAGGCACTTTTCCCCAAGAAGCCAAACTCAAGAACCCTCAATGCAGATGTCATTTTGTGGGGCGCGTTTGGGCCTCCGATGGCAGCCAGGTTTGGAGGAGGGGGCAGCTTTGGTCTGGGAGAAATCCTCGTCCTTATGGAATTTTTGTAGTCTAAAGCCCAGCACGGGCCGCAGGCTAGTTAGGTAAGTTGGCTTTGAAAGGAGGCACTTTTCCGCAAGAAACCAAACTCAAGAGCCCACTTGGCAAATGTCATTTTGTAGGGCGCGTTTGGGCCTCCGATGGCAGCCAGGTTTGGAGGAGGGGGCAGCTTTGGTCTGGGAGAAATCCTCGTCCTTATGGAATTTTTGGAGGCAAAAGCCCTGCACGGGCCGCAGGCAAGTTGGCTTTGAAAGGAGGCACTTCCACCCAAGAAGCCAAACTCAAGAGCCCACTTGGCAGGTGTCATTTTGTAGGGCACGTTTGGGCCTCCGATGGCAGCCAGGTTTGGAGGAGGGGGCAGCTTTGGTCTGGGAGAAATCCTCGTCCTTCTGGAATTTTTGTAGGCAAAAGCCCTGCATGGGCCGCAGGCAAGTTGACTCCGAAAGGAGGCACTTTTCCCCAGGAAGCCAAACTCAAGAGCCCACTTGGCAGATGTCATTTTGTAGGGCACGTTTGGGCCTCCGATGGCAGCCAGGTTTGGAGGAGGGGGCAGCTTTGGTCTGGGAGAAATCCTCGTCCTTCTGGAATTTTTGTAGGTAAAAGCCCTGCATGGGCCGCAGGCAAGTTGACTCCGAAAGGAGGCACTTTTCCCCAGGAAGCCAAACTCAAGAACCCTCAATGCAGGTGTCATTTTGTGGGGCGCGTTTGGGCCTCCGATGGCAGCCAGGTTTGGAGGAGGGGGCAGCTTTGGTCTGGGAGAAATCCTCGTCCTTATGGAATTTTTGTAGGCAAAAGCCCAGGACGGGCCGCAGGCAAGTTGGCATTGAAAGGAGGTACTTCCACCCAAGAAGCCAAACTCAAGAGCCCACTTGGCAGGTGTCATTTTGTAGGGCACGTTTGGGCCTCCGATGGCAGCCAGGTTTGGAGGAGGGGGCAGCTTTGGTCTGGGAGAAATCCTCGTCCTTCTGGAATTTTTGTAGGCAAAAGCCCTGCATGGGCCGCCGGCAAGTTGACTCCGAAAGGAGGCACTTTTCCCCAGGAAGCCAAACTCAAGAACCCTCAATGCAGGTGTCATTTTGTGGGGCGCATTTCGGCCTCCGATGGCAGCCAGGTTTGGAGGAGGGGGCAGCTTTGGTCTGGGAGAAATCCTCGTCCTTATGGAATTTTTGGAGGCAAAAGCCCTGCACGGGCCGCAGGCAAGTTGGCTTTGAAAGGAGGCACTTCCACCCAAGAAGCCAAACTCAAGAGCCCACTTGGCAGATGTCATTTTGTAGGGCACGTTTGGGCCTCCGATGGCAGCCAGGTTTGGAGGAGGGGGCAGCTTTGGTCTGGGAGGAATCCTCGTCCTTATGGAATTTTTGTAGCAAAAGCCCAGGACGGGACACAGGCAAGTTGGTTTTGAAAGGAGTCACTTTTCCCCAAGAAGCCAAACTCAAGAGCCCACTTGGCAGGTGTCATTTTGTAGGGCACGTTTGGGCCTCCGATGGCAGCCAGTTTTGGAGGAGGGGGCAGCTTTGGCCTGGGAGAAATCCTCGTCCTTATGGAATTTTTGGAGGCAAAAGCCCAGGACGGGCCGCAGGCAAGTTAGGCAAGTTGGCTCCGAAAGGAGGCACTTTTCCCCAAGAAGCCAAACTCAAGAACCCTCAATGCAGATGTCATTTTGTGGGGCGCGTTTGGGCCTCCGATGGCAGCCAGGTTTGGAGGAGGGGGCAGCTTTGGTCTGGGAGAAATCCTCGTCCTTATGGAATTTTTGTAGTCTAAAGCCCAGCACGGGCCGCAGGCTAGTTAGGTAAGTTGGCTTTGAAAGGAGGCACTTTTCCGCAAGAAACCAAACTCAAGAGCCCACTTGGCAAATGTCATTTTGTAGGGCGCGTTTGGGCCTCCGATGGCAGCCAGGTTTGGAGGAGGGGGCAGCTTTGGTCTGGGAGAAATCCTCGTCCTTATGGAATTTTTGGAGGCAAAAGCCCTGCACGGGCCGCAGGCAAGTTGGCTTTGAAAGGAGGCACTTCCACCCAAGAAGCCAAACTCAAGAGCCCACTTGGCAGGTGTCATTTTGTAGGGCACGTTTGGGCCTCCGATGGCAGCCAGGTTTGGAGGAGGGGGCAGCTTTGGTCTGGGAGAAATCCTCGTCCTTCTGGAATTTTTGTAGGCAAAAGCCCTGCATGGGCCGCAGGCAAGTTGACTCCGAAAGGAGGCACTTTTCCCCAGGAAGCCAAACTCAAGAGCCCACTTGGCAGATGTCATTTTGTAGGGCACGTTTGGGCCTCCGATGGCAGCCAGGTTTGGAGGAGGGGGCAGCTTTGGTCTGGGAGAAATCCTCGTCCTTATGGAATTTTTGTAGGCAAAAGCCCAGGACGGGCCGCAGGCAAGTTAGGCAAGTTGGCTTTGAAAGGAGGCACTTGCACCCAAGAAGCCAAACTCAAGAGCCCACAATGCAGATGTCATTTTGTAGGGCACGTTTGGGCCTCCGATGGCAGCCAGGTTTGGAGGAGGGGGCAGCTTTGGTCTGGGAGGAATCCTCGTCCTTATGGAATTTTTGTAGCAAAAGCCCGGGACGGGACGCAGGCAAGTTGGTTTTGAAAGGAGTCACTTTTCCCCAAGAAGCCAAACTCAAGAGCCCACTTGGCAGGTGTCATTTTGTAGGGCGCGTTTGGGCCTCCGATGGCAGCCAGGTTTGGAGGAGGGGGCAGCTTTGGTCTGGGAGAAATCCTCGTCCTTATGGAATTTTTGTAGGCAAAAACCCCGCATGGGCCGCAGGCAAGTTAGGCAAGTTGCTTTGAAAGGAGGCACTTTTCCCCAAGAAGCCAAACTCAAGAACCCACAATGCAGATGTCATTTTGTAGGGCGCGTTTGGGCCTCCGATGGCAGCCAGGTTTGGAGGAGGGGGCAGCTTTGGTCTGGGAGAAATCCTCGTCCTTATGGAATTTTTGTAACAAAAGCTCAGGACGGGCCGCAGGCAAGTTAGGCAAGTTGGCTCCGAAAGGAGGCACTTTTCCCCAAGAAGCCAAACTCTAGAACCCTCAATGCAGATGTCATTTTCTGGGGCGCGTTTGGGCCTCCGATGGCAGCCAGGTTTGGAGGAGGGGGCAGCTTTGGTCTGGGAGAAATCCTCGTCCTTCTGGAATTTTTGTAGGCAAAAGCCAAGGACGGGCTGCAGGCAAGTTGGCTTTGAAAGAAGGCACTTTCCCCCAAGAAGCCAAACTCAGGAGCCCACTTGGCAGATGTCATTTTGTAGGGCGCGTTTGGGCCTCCGATGGCAGCAAGGTTTGGAGGAGGGGGCAGCTTTGGTCTGGGAGAAATCCTCGTCCTTATGGAATTTTTGTAGGCAAAAGCCCCGAATGGGCCGCAGGCTAGTTAGGCAAGTTGGCTTTGAAAGGAGGCACTTTTCCGCAAGAAGCCAAACTCAAGAGCCCACTTGGCAGATGTCATTTTGTAGGGCGCGTTTGGGCCTCCGATGGCAGCCAGGTTTGGAGGAGGGTGCAGCTTTGGTCTGGGAGAAATCCTCGTCCTTATGGAATTTTTGTAGGCAAAAGCCCAGCACGGGCCGCAGGCAAGTTGGCTTTGAAAGGAGGCACTTTTCCCCAAGAAGCCAAACTCAAGAGCCCACTTGGCAGATGTCATTTTGTAGGGCACGTTTGGGCCTCCGATGGCAGCCAGGTTTGGAGGAGGGGGCAGCTTTGGTCTGGGAGAAATCCTCGTCCTTATGGAATTTTTGTAGGCAAAAGCCCAGGACGGGCCGCTGGCAAGTTGGCTTTGAAAGGAGGTACTTCCACCCAAGAAGCCAAACTCAAGAGCCCACTTGGCAGGTGTCATTTTGTAGGGCGCGTTTGGGCCTCCGATGGCAGCCAGGTTTGGAGGAGGGGGCAGCTTTGGTCTGGGAGAAATCCTCGTCCTTATGGAATTTTTGTCGGCAAAAACCCCGCATGGGCCGCAGGCAAGGTGACTCCGAAAGGAGGCACTTTTCCCCAGGAAGCCAAACTCAAGAGCCCACTTGGCAGATGTCATTTTGTAGGGCGCGTTTGGGCCTCCGATGGCAGCCAGGTTTGGAGGAGGGGGCAGCTTTGGTCTGGGAGGAATCCTCGTCCTTATGGAATTTTTGTAGTCTAAAGCCCGGGACGGGACACAGGCAAGTTGGTTTTGAAAGGAGTCACTTTTCCCCGAGAAGCCAAACTCAAGAGCCCACTTGGCAGGTGTAATTTTGTAGGGCACGTTTGGGCCTCCGATGGCAGCCAGGTTTGGAGGAGGGGGCAGCTTTGGCCTGGGAGAAATCCTCGTCCTTCTGGAATTTTTGTACTCAAAAGCCCAGGACGGGCTGCAGGGAAGTTAGGCAAGTTGGCTCCGAAAGGAGGCACTTTTCCCCAAGAAGCCAAACTCAAGAGCCCACATGGCAGATGTCATTTTGTGGGGCGCGTTTGGGCCTCTGATGGCAGCCAGGTTTGGAGGAGGGGGCAGCTTTGGTCTGGGAGAAATCCTCGTCCTTATGGAATTTTTGTAGTCTAAAGCCCAGGACGGGCCGCAGGCTAGTTAGGCAAGTTGGCTTTGAAAGGAGGCACTTTTCCCCAAGAAGCCAAACTCAAGAGCCCACTTGGCAGATGTCATTTTGTAGGGCGCGTTTGGGCCTCCGATGGCAGCCAGGTTTGGAGGAGGGGGCAGCTTTGGCCTGGGAGAAATCCTCGTCCTTCTGGAATTTTTGGAGGCAAAAGCCCAGGACGGGCCGCAGGCAAGTTAGGCAAGTTGGCTCCGAAAGGAGGCACTTTTCCCCAAGAAGCCAAACTCAAGAACCCTCAATGCAGGTGTCATTCTGTGGGGCGCGTTTGGGCCTCTCATGGCAGCCAGGTTTGGAGGAGGGGGCAGCTTTGGTCTGGGAGAAATCCTCGTCCTTATGGAATTTTTGTAGGCAAAAGCCCTGCATGGGCCGCAGGCAAGTTGACTCCGAAAGGAGGCACTTTTCCCCAAGAAGCCAAACTCAAGAGCCCACTTGGCAGATGTCATTTTGTAGGGCGCGTTTGGGCCTCCGATGGCAGCCAGGTTTGGAGGAGGGGGCAGCTTTGGTCTGGGAGAAATCCTTGTCCTTATGGAATTTTTGTAGGCAAAAGCCCAGGACGGGCCGCAGGCAAGTTAGGCAAGTTGGCTTTGAAAGGAGGCACTTTTCCCCAAGAAGCCAAACTCAAGAGCCCACTTGGCAGGTGTCATTTTGTAGGGCGCGTTTGGGCCTCCGATGGCAGCCAGGTTTGGAGGAGGGGGCAGCTTTGGTCTGGGAGAAATCCTCGTCCTTATGGAATTTTTGTAGGCACAAGCCCAGGACGGGCCGCAGGCAAGTTGGCTTTGAAAGGAGGCACTTTCCCCCAAGAAGCCAAACTCAGGAGCCCACTTGGCAGATGTCATTTTGTAGGGCGCGTTTGGGCCACCGATGGCAGCTAGGTTTGGAGGAGGGGGCAGCTTTGGTCTGGGAGAAATCCTCGTCCTTATGGAATTTTTGTAGGCAAAAGCCCAGGACGGGCCGCAGGCAAGTTGGCTTTGAAAGGAGGCACTTCCACCCAAGAAGCCAAACTCAAGAGCCCACTTGGCAGATGTCATTTTGTAGGGCACGTTTGGGCCTCCGATGGCAGCCAGGTTTGGAGGAGGGGGCAGCTTTGGTCTGGGAGAAATCCTCGTCCTTCTGGAATTTTTGTAGGCAAAAGCCCTGCATGGGCCGCTGGCAAGTTGGCTTTGAAAGGAGGCACTTTTCCCCAAGAAGCCAAACTCAAGAGCCCACTTGGCAGATGTCATTTTGTAGGGCGCGTTTGGGCCTCCGATGGCAGCCAGGTTTGGAGGAGGGGGCAGCTTTGGTCTGGGAGAAATCCTCGTCCTTCTGGAATTTTTGTACTCAAAAGCCCAGGACAGGCCGCAGGCAAGTTAGGCATTTTGGCTCCGAAAGGAAGCACTTTTCCCCAAGAACCCAAACTCAAGAGCCCACTTGGCAGATGTCATTTTGTGGGGCGCGTTTGGGCCTCCGATGGCAGCCAGGTTTGGAGGAGGGGGCAGCTTTGGTCTGGGAGAAATCCTCGTCCTTATGGAATTTTTGTAGTCTAAAGCCCAGCACGGGCCGCAGGCTAGTTAGGCAAGTTGGCTTTGAAAGGAGGCACTTCCACCCAAGAAGCCAAACTCAAGAGCCCACTTGGCAGGTGTCATTTTGTAGGGCGCGTTTGGGCCTCCGATGGCAGCCAGGTTTGGAGGAGGGGGCAGCTTTGGTCTGGGAGGAATCCTCGTCCTTATGGAATTTTTGGAGGCAAAAGCCCGTGACGGGCCGCAGGCAAGTTAGGCAAGTTGGCTCCGAAAGGAGGCACTTTTCCCCAAGAAGCCAAACTCAAGAACCCTCAATGCAGATGTCATTTTGTGGGGCGCGTTTGGGCCTCCGATGGCAGCCAGGTTTGGAGGCCGGGGCAGCTTTGGTCTGGGAGGAATCCTCGTCCTTATGGAATTTTTGTAGGCAAAAGCCCGGGACGGGACACAGGCAAGTTGGTTTTGAAAGGAGTCAATTTTCCCCAAGAAGCCAAACTCAAGAGCCCACTTGGCAGGTGTCATTTTGTAGGGCACGTTTGGGCCTCCGATGGCAGCCAGGTTTGGAGGAGGGGGCAGCTTTGGCCTGGGAGAAATCCTCGTCCTTCTGGAATTTTTGGAGGCAAAAGCCCAGGACGGGCCGCAGGCAAGTTAGGCAAGTTGGCTCCGAAAGGAGGCACTTTTCCCCAAGAAGCCAAACTCAAGAACCCTCAATGCAGGTGTCATTCTGTGGGGCGCGTTTGGGCCTCTCATGGCAGCCAGGTTTGGAGGAGGGGGCAGCTTTGGTCTGGGAGAAATCCTCGTCCTTATGGAATTTTTGTACTCAAAAGCCCAGGACGGGCCGCAGGCAAGTTAGGCATTTTGGCTCCGAAAGGAAGCACTTTCCCCAAGAAGCCAAACTCAAGAGCCCACTTGGCAGATGTCATTTTGTAGGGCACGTTTGGGCCTCCGATGGCAGCCAGGTTTGGAGGAGGGGGCAGCTTTGGTCTGGGAGAAATCCTCGTCCTTATGGAATTTTTGTAGGCACAAGCCCAGGACGGGCCGCAGGCAAGTTGGCTTTGAAAGGAGGCACTTTCCCCCAAGAAGCCAAACTCAAGAGCCCACTTGGCAGGTGTCATTTTGTAGGGCGCGTTTGGGCCTCCGATGGCAGCCAGGTTTGGAGGAGGGGGCAGCTTTGGTCTGGGAGAAATCCTCGTCCTTATGGAATTTTTGTAGCAAAAGCCCAGGACGGGCCGCAGGCAAGTTAGGCAAGTTGGCTCCGAAAGGAGGCACTTTTCCCCAAGAAGCCAAACTCAAGAACCCACAATGCAGGTGTCATTTTGTAGGGCGCGTTTGGGCCTCCGATGGCAGCTAGGTTTGGAGGAGGGGGCAGCTTTGGTCTGGGAGAAATCCTTGTCCTTCTGGAATTTTTGTACTCAAAAGCCCAGGACGGGCCGCAGGCAAGTTGGCTTTGAAAGGAGTCACTTTTCCCCAAGAAGCCAAACTCAAGAGCCCACTTGGCAGGTGTCATTTTGTAGGGCGTGTTTGGGCCTCTGATGGCAGCCAGGTTTGGAGGAGGGGGCAGCTTTGGTCTGGGAGAAATCCTCGTCCTTATGGAATTTTTGTAGTCTAAAGCCCAGCACGGGCTGCAGGCAATTTGACTCCGAAAGGAGGCACTTTCCCCCAAGAAGCCAAACTCAGGAGCCCACTTGGCAGATGTCATTTTGTAGGGCGCGTTTGGGCCACCGATGGCAGCTAGGTTTGGAGGAGGGGGCAGCTTTGGTCTGGGAGAAATCCTCGTCCTTATGGAATTTTTGTAGGCAAAAGTCCAGAATGGGCTGCAGGCTAGTTAGGCAAGTTGGCTTTGAAAGGAGGCACTTTTCCGCAAGAAGCCAAACTCAAGAGCCCACTTGGCAGATGTCATTTTGTAGGGCGCGTTTGGGCCTCCGATGGCAGCCAGGTTTGGAGGAGGGGGCAGCTTTGGTCTGGGAGGAATCCTCGTCCTTATGGAATTTTTGTAGGCAAAAGCCCGGGACGGGACGCAGGCAAGTTGGCTTTGAAAGGAGTCACTTTTCCCCAAGAAGCCAAACTCAAGAGCCCACTTGGCAGGTGTCATTTTGTAGGGCACGTTTGGGCCTCCGATGGCAGCCAGGTTTGGAGGAGGGGGCAGCTTTGGTCTGGGAGGAATCCTCGTCCTTATGGAATTTTTGTAGCAAAAGCCCAGGACGGGACGCAGGCAAGTTGGCTTTGAAAGGAGTCACTTTTCCCCAAGAAGCCAAACTCAAGAGCCCACTTGGCAGGTGTCATTTTGTAGGGCGCGTTTGGGCCTCCGATGGCAGCCAGGTTTGGAGGAGGGGGCAGCTTTGGTCTGGGAGAAATCCTCGTCCTTATGGAATTTTTGTAGCAAAAGCCCAGGACGGGCCGCAGGCAAGTTAGGCAAGTTGGCTCCGAAAGGAGGCACTTTTCCCCAAGAAGCCAAACTCAAGAACCCTCAATGCAGATGTCATTTTGTGGGGCGCATTTGGGCCTCCGATGGCAGCCAGGTTTGGAGGAGGGGGCAGCTTTGGTCTGGGAGAAATCCTCGTCCTTATGGAATTTTTGTAGTCTAAAGCCCAGCACGGGCCGCAGGCTAGTTAGGCAAGTTGGCTTTGAAAGGAGGCACTTTTCCCCAAGAAGCCAAACTCAAGAGCCCACTTGGCAGGTGTCATTTTGTAGGGCGCGTTTGGGCCTCCGATGGCAGCCAGGTTTGGAGGAGGGGGCAGCTTTGGTCTGGGAGAAATCCTCGTCCTTATGGAATTTTTGTAGCAAAAGCCCAGGACGGGCCGCAGGCAAGTTAGGCAAGTTGGCTCCGAAAGGAGGCACTTTTCCCCAAGAAGCCAAACTCAAGAACCCACAATGCAGATGTCCTTTTGTAGGGCGCGTTTGGGCCTCCGATGGCAGCCAGGTTTGGAGGAGGGGACAGCTTTGGTCTGGGAGGAATCCTCGTCCTTATGGAATTTTTGTAGCAAAAGCCCGGGACGGGACGCAGGCAAGTTGGCTTTGAAAGGAGTCACTTTTCCCCAAGAAGCCAAACTCAAGAGCCCACTTGGCAGGTGTCATTTTGTAGGGCGTGTTTGGGCCTCCGATGGCAGCCAGGTTTGGAGGAGGGGACAGCTTTGGTCTGGGAGGAATCCTCGTCCTTATGGAATTTTTGTAGCAAAAGCCCGGGACGGGACGCAGGCAAGTTGGCTTTGAAAGGAGTCACTTTTCCCCAAGAAGCCAAACTCAAGAGCCCACTTGGCAGGTGTCATTTTGTAGGGCGTGTTTGGGCCTCCGATGGCAGCCAGGTTTGGAGGAGGGGGCAGCTTTGGTCTGGGAGAAATCCTCGTCCTTATGGAATTTTTGTAGCAAAAGCCCAGGACGGGCCGCAGGCAAGTTAGGCAACTTGGCTCCGAAAGGAGGCACTTTTCCCCAAGAAGCCAAACTCAAGAACCCTCAATGCAGATGTCATTTTGTGGGGCGCGTTTGGGCCTCCGATGGCAGCCAGGTTTGGAGGAGGGGGCAGCTTTGGTCTGGGAGAAATCCTCGTCCTTATGGAATTTTTGTAGGCAAAAGCCCTGCATGGGCCGCCGGCAAGTTGACTCCGAAAGGAGGCACTTTTCCCCAGAAAGCCAAACTCAAGAAACCTCAATGCAGGTGTCATTTTGTGGGGCGCGTTTGGGCCTCCGATGGCAGCCAGGTTTGGAGGAGGGGGCAGCTTTGGTCTGGGAGGAATCCTCGTCCTTATGGAATTTTTGTAGGCAAAAACCCCGCATGGGCCGCAGGCAAGTTAGGCAAGTTGCTTTGAAAGGAGGCACTTTTCCCCAAGAAGCCAAACTCAAGAACCCACAATGCAGGTGTCATTTTGTAGGGCGCGTTTGGGCCTCCGATGGCAGCCAGGTTTGGAGGAGGGGGCAGCTTTGGTCTGGGAGAAATCCTCGTCCTTATGGAATTTTTGTAGGCACAAGCCCATGAGGGGCCGCAGGCAAGTTGGCTTTGAAAGGAGGCACTTCCACCCAAGAAGCCAAACTCAAGAGCCCACTTGGCAGGTGTCATTTTGTAGGGCACGTTTGGGCCTCCGATGGCAGCCAGGTTTGGAGGAGGGGGCAGCTTTGGTCTGGGAGAAATCCTCGTCCTTCTGGAATTTTTGTACTCAAAAGCCCAGGACGGGCTGCAGGCAAGTTGGCTCCGAAAGGAGGCACTTTTACCCAAGAAGCCAAACTCAAGAGCCCACATGGCAGATGTCATTTTGTGGGGCGCGTTTGGGCCTCTGATGGCAGCCAGGTTTGGAGGAGGGGGCAGCTTTGGTCTGGGAGAAATCCTCGTCCTTATGGAATTTTTGTAGCAAAAGCCCAGGACGGGCCGCAGGCAAGTTAGGCAAGTTGGCTCCGAAAGGAGGCACTTTTCCCCAAGAAGCCAAACTCAAGAGCCCACTTGGCAGATGTCCTTTTGTAGGGCGCGTTTGGGCCTCCGATGGCAGCCAGGTTTGGAGGAGGGGGCAGCTTTGGTCTGGGAGAAATCCTCGTCCTTATGGAATTTTTGGAGGCAAAAGCCCAGGACGGGCTGCAGGCAAGTTAGGCAACTTGGCTCCGAAAGGAGGCACTTTTCCCCAAGAAGCCAAACTCAAGAACCCTCAATGCAGATGTCATTTTGTGGGGCGCGTTTGGGCCTCCGATGGCAGCCAGGTTTGGAGGAGGGGGAGGCTTTGTTCTGGGAGAAATCCTCGTCCTTATGGAATTTTTGGAGGCAAAAGCCCAGGACGGGCCGCAGGCAAGTTAGGCAAGTTGGCTCCGAAAGGAGGCACTTTTCCCCAAGAAGCCAAACTCAAGAGCCCACATGGCAGATGTCATTTTGTGGGGCGCGTTTGGGCCTCTGATGGCAGCCAGGTTTGGAGGAGGGGGCAGCTTTGGTCTGGGAGAAATCCTCGTCCTTATGGAATTTTTGTAGTCTAAAGCCCAGCACGGGCCGCAGGCTAGTTAGGCAAGTTGGCTTTGAAAGGAGGCACTTTTCCCCAAGAAGCCAAACTCAAGAGCCCACTTGGCAGATGTCATTTTGTAGGGCGCGTTTGGGCCTCCGATGGCAGCCAGGTTTGGAGGAGGGGGCAGCTTTGGTCTGGGAGAAATCCTCGTCCTTATGGAATTTTTGTAGGCAAAAGCCCAGGACGGGCCGCAGGCAAGTTGGCTTTGAAAGGAGGCACTTCCACCCAAGAAGCCAAACTCAAGAGCCCACTGGGCAGGTGTCATTTTGTAGGGCACGTTTGGGCCTCCGATGACAGCCAGGTTTGGAGGAGGGGGCAGCTTTGGTCTGGGAGAAATCCTCGTCCTTCTGGAATTTTTGTAGGCAAAAGCCCTGCATGGGCCGCAGGCAAGTTGACTCCGAAAGGAGGCACTTTTCCCCAGGAAGCCAAACTCAAGAACCCTCAATGCAGGTGTCATTTTGTGGGGCGCGTTTGGGCCTCCGATGGCAGCCAGGTTTGGAGGAGGGGGCAGCTTTGGTCTGGGAGAAATCCTCGTCCTTATGGAATTTTTGCAGTCTAAAGCCCAGCACGGGCCGCAGGCTAGTTAGGCAAGTTGGCTTTGAAAGGAGGCACTTTTCCGCAACAAGCCAAACTCAAGAGCCCACTTGGCAGATGTCATTTTGTAGGGCGCGTTTGGGCCTCCGATGGCAGCCAGGTTTGGAGGAGGGGGCAGCTTTGGTCTGGGAGAAATCCTCGTCCTTATGGAATTTTTGTACTCAAAAGCCCAGGACGGGCCGCAGGCAAGTTAGGCATTTTGGCTCCGAAAGGAAGCAGTTTTCCCCAAGAAGCCAAACTCAAGAGCCCACTTGGCAGGTGTCATTTGGTAGGGCGCGTTTGGGCCTACGATGGCAGCCAGGTTTGGAGGAGGGGGCAGCTTTGGTCTGGGAGAAATCCTCGTCCTTCTGGAATTTTTGTAGGCAAAAGCCCAGGACGGGCCGCAGGCAAGTTGGCTTTGAAAGGAGGCACTTCCACCCAAGAAGCCAAACTCAAGAGCCCACTTGGCAGGTGTCATTTTGTAGGGCGCGTTTGGGCCTCCGATGGCAGCCAGGTTTGGAGGAGGGGGCAGCTTTGGTCTGGGAGAAATCCTCGTCCTTATGGAATTTTTGTAGGCAAAAGCCCTGCATGGGCCGCAGGCAAGTTGACTCCGAAAGGAAGCACTTTTCCCCAAGAAGCCAAACTCAAGAGCCCACTTGGCAGATGTCATTTTGTGGGGCGCGTTTGGTCCTACGATGGCAGCCAGGTTTGGAGGAGGGGGCAGCTTTGGTCTGGGAGAAATCCTCCTCCTTCTGGAATTTTTGTAGGCAAAAGCCCTGCATGGGCCGCAGGCAAGTTGACTCCGAAAGGAGGCACATTTCTCCAGGAAGCCAAACTCAAGAACCCTCAATGCAGGTGTCATTTTGTGGGGCGCGTTTGGGCCTCCGATGGCAGCCAGGTTTGGAGGAGGGGGCAGCTTTGGTCTGGGAGAAATCCTCGTCCTTATGGAATTTTTGGAGGCAAAAGCCCAGGACGGGCCGCAGGCAAGTTGGCTTTGAAAGGAGGCACTTCCACCCAAGAAGCCAAACTCAGGAGCCCACTTGGCAGATGTCATTTTGTAGGGCGCGTTTGGGCCACCGATGGCAGCCAGGTTTGGAGGAGGGGGCAGCTTTGGTCTGGGAGGAATCCTCGTCCTTATGGAATTTTTTTAGCAAAAGTCCGGGACGGGACGCAGGCAAGTTGGTTTTGAAAGGAGTCACTTTTCCCCAAGAAGCCAAACTCAAGAGCCCACTTGGCAGGTGTCATTTTGTAGGGCGCGTTTGGGCCTCCGATGGCAGCTAGGTTTGGAGGAGGGGGCAGCTTTGGTCTGGGAGAAATCCTCGTCCTTATGGAATTTTTGTAGGCAAAAACCCCGCATGGGCCGCAGGAAAGTTAGGCAAGTTGGCTTTGAAAGGAGGCACTTTTCCCCAAGAAGCCAAACTCAAGAACCCACAATGCAGATGTCATTTTGTAGGGCGCGTTTGGGCCTCCGATGGCAGCCAGGTTTGGAGGAGGGGGCAGCTTTGGTCTGGGAGAAATCCTCGTCCTTATGGAATTTTTGTAGTCTAAAGCCCAGCACGGGCTGCAGGCAAGTTGGCTTTGAAAGGAGGCACTTTCCCCCAAGAAGCCAAACTCAGGAGCCCACTTGGCAGGTGTCATTTTGTAGGGCGCGTTTGGGCCTCCGATGGCAGCCAGGTTTGGAGGAGGGGGCAGCTTTGGTCTGGGAGAAATCCTCGTCCTTATGGAATTTTTGTAGTCTAATGCCCAGCACGGGCCGCAGGCTAGTTAGGCAAGTTGGCTTTGAAAGGAGGCACTTTTCCCCAAGAAGCCAAACTCAAGAACCCTCAATGCAGGTGTCATTTTGTGGGGCGCGTTTGGGCCTCCGATGGCAGCCAGGTTTGGAGGAGGGGGCAGCTTTGGTCTGGGAGAAATCCTCGTCCTTATGGAATTTTTGTAGGCAAAAGCCCAGGACGGGCCGCAGGCAAGTTGGCTTTGAAAGGAGGCACTTCCACCCAAGAAGCCAAACTCAAGAGCCCACTTGGCAGGTGTCATTTTGTAGGGCACGTTTGGGCCTCCGATGACAGCCAGGTTTGGAGGAGGGGGCAGCTTTGGTCTGGGAGAAATCCTCGTCCTTCTGGAATTTTTGTAGGCAAAAGCCCTGCATGGGCCGCAGGCAAGTTGACTCCGAAAGGAGGCACTTTTCCCCAGGAAGCCAAACTCAAGAACCCTCAATGCAGGTGTCATTTTGTGGGGCGCGTTTGGGCCTCCGATGGCAGCCAGGTTTGGAGGAGGGGGCAGCTTTGGTCTGGGAGAAATCCTCGTCCTTATGGAATTTTTGCAGTCTAAAGCCCAGCACGGGCCGCAGGCTAGTTAGGCAAGTTGGCTTTGAAAGGAGGCACTTTTCCGCAACAAGCCAAACTCAAGAGCCCACTTGGCAGATGTCATTTTGTAGGGCGCGTTTGGGCCTCCGATGGCAGCCAGGTTTGGAGGAGGGGGCAGCTTTGGTCTGGGAGAAATCCTCGTCCTTATGGAATTTTTGTACTCAAAAGCCCAGGACGGGCCGCAGGCAAGTTAGGCATTTTGGCTCCGAAAGGAAGCAGTTTTCCCCAAGAAGCCAAACTCAAGAGCCCACTTGGCAGGTGTCATTTGGTAGGGCGCGTTTGGGCCTACGATGGCAGCCAGGTTTGGAGGAGGGGGCAGCTTTGGTCTGGGAGAAATCCTCGTCCTTCTGGAATTTTTGTAGGCAAAAGCCCAGGACGGGCCGCAGGCAAGTTGGCTTTGAAAGGAGGCACTTCCACCCAAGAAGCCAAACTCAAGAGCCCACTTGGCAGGTGTCATTTTGTAGGGCGCGTTTGGGCCTCCGATGGCAGCCAGGTTTGGAGGAGGGGGCAGCTTTGGTCTGGGAGAAATCCTCGTCCTTATGGAATTTTTGTAGGCAAAAGCCCTGCATGGGCCGCAGGCAAGTTGACTCCGAAAGGAAGCACTTTTCCCCAAGAAGCCAAACTCAAGAGCCCACTTGGCAGATGTCATTTTGTGGGGCGCGTTTGGTCCTACGATGGCAGCCAGGTTTGGAGGAGGGGGCAGCTTTGGTCTGGGAGAAATCCTCCTCCTTCTGGAATTTTTGTAGGCAAAAGCCCTGCATGGGCCGCAGGCAAGTTGACTCCGAAAGGAGGCACATTTCTCCAGGAAGCCAAACTCAAGAACCCTCAATGCAGGTGTCATTTTGTGGGGCGCGTTTGGGCCTCCGATGGCAGCCAGGTTTGGAGGAGGGGACAGCTTTGGTCTGGGAGAAATCCTCGTCCTTATGGAATTTTTGGAGGCAAAAGCCCAGGACGGGCCGCAGGCAAGTTGGCTTTGAAAGGAGGCACTTCCACCCAAGAAGCCAAACTCAGGAGCCCACTTGGCAGATGTCATTTTGTAGGGCGCGTTTGGGCCACCGATGGCAGCCAGGTTTGAAGGAGGGGGCAGCTTTGGTCTGGGAGGAATCCTCGTCCTTATGGAATTTTTGTAGCAAAAGCCCGGGACGGGACACAGGCAAGTTGGTATTGAAAGGAGTCACTTTTCCCCAAGAAGCCAAACTCAAGAGCCCACTTGGCAGGTGTCATTTTGTAGGGCACGTTTGGGCCTCCGATGGCAGCCAGGTTTGGAGGAGGGGGCAGCTTTGGTCTGGGAGAAATCCTCGTCCTTATGGAATTTTTGTAGTCTAAAGCCCAGCACGGGCCGCAGGCTAGTTAGGTAAGTTGGCGTTGAAAGGAGGCACTTTTCCGCAAGAAGCCAAACTCAAGAGCCCACTTGGCAAATGTCATTTTGTAGGGCGCGTTTGGGCCTCCGATGGCAGCCAGGTTTGGAGGAGGGGGCAGCTTTGGTCTGGGAGAAATCCTCGTCCTTATGGAATTTTTGGAGGCAAAAGCCCTGGACGGGCCGCAGGCAAGTTGGCTTTGAAACGAGGCACTTCCACCCAAGAAGCCAAACTCAAGAGACCACTTGGCAGGTGTCATTTTGTAGGGCACGTTTGGGCCTCCGATGGCAGCCAGGTTTGGAGGAGGGGGCAGCTTTGGTCTGGGAGAAATCCTCGTCCTTCTGGAATTTTTGGAGGCAAAAGCCCAGGACGGGCCGCAGGCAAGTTGGCTTTGAAAGGAGGCACTTGCACCCAAGAAGCCAAACTCAAGAGCCCACTTGGCAGGTGTCATTTTGTAGGGCACGTTTGGGCCTCCGATGGCAGCCAGGTTTGAAGGAGGGGGCAGCTTTGGTCTGGGAGGAATCCTCGTCCTTATGGAATTTTTGTAGCAAAAGCCCGGGACGGGACACAGGCAAGTTGGCTTTGAAAGGAGTCACTTTTCCCCAAGAAGCCAAACTCAAGAGCCCACTTGGCAGGTGTCATTTTGTAGGGCACGTTTGGGCCTCCGATGGCAGCCAGGTTTGGAGGAGGGGGCAGCTTTGGTCTGGGAGAAATCCTCGTCCTTATGGAATTTTTGTAGCAAAAGCTCAGGACGGGCCGCAGGCAAGTAAGGCAAGTTGGCTCCGAAAGGAGGCACTTTTCCCCAAGAAGCCAAACTCTAGAACCCTCAATGCAGATGTCATTTTGTGGGGCGCGTTTGGGCCTCTGATGGCAGCCAGGTTTGGAGGAGGGGGCAGCTTTGGTCTGGGAGAAATCCTCGTCCTTATGGAATTTTTGTAGTCTAAAGCCCAGCACGGGCTGCAGGCAAGTTGGCTTTGAAAGGAGGCACTTTCCCCCAAGAAGCCAAACTCAGGAGCCCACTTGGCAGGTGTCATTTTGTAGGGCGCGTTTGGGCCTCCGATGGCAGCCAGGTTTGGAGGAGGGGGCAGCTTTGGTCTGGGAGAAATCCTCGTCCTTATGGAAATTTTGTAGGCAAAAGCCCAGGACGGGCCGCAGGCAAGTTAGGCATTTTGGCTCCGAAAGGAAGCACTTTTCCCCAAGAAGCCAAACTCAAGAGCCCACTTGGCAGATGTCATTTTGTAGGGCGCGTTTGGGCCTCCGATGGCAGCCAGGTTTGGAGGAGGGGGCAGCTTTGGTCTGGGAGAAATCCTCGTCCTTCTGGAATTTTTGTAGGCAAAAGCCCAGGACGGGCCGCAGGCAAGTTGACTCCGAAAGGAGGCACTTTTCCCCAGGAAGCCAAACTCAAGAGCCCGCTTGGCAGATGTCATTTTGTAGGGCGCGTTTGGGCCTCCGATGGCAGCCAGGTTTGGAGGAGGGGGCAGCTTTGGTCTGGGAGGAATCCTCGTCCTTATGGAATTTTTGTAGCAAAAGCCCGGGACGGGACACAGGCAAGTTGGTTTTGAAAGGAGTCACTTTTCCCCAAGAAGCCAAACTCAAGAACCCACTTGGCAGGTGTCATTTTGTAGGGCACGTTTGGGCCTCCGATGGCAGCCAGGTTTGGAGGAGGGGGCAGCTTTGGCCTGGGAGAAATCCTCGTCCTTATGGAATTTTTGTAGTCTAAAGCCCAGCACGGGCCGCAGGATAGTTAGGCAAGTTGGCTTTGAAAGGAGGCACTTTTCCGCAAGAAGCCAAACTCAAGAGCCCACTTGGCAGATGTCATTTTGTAGGGCGCGTTTGGGCCTCCGATGGCAGCCAGGTTTGGAGGAGGGGGCAGCTTTGGTCTGGGAGAAATCCTCGTCCTTATGGAATTTTTGTAGGCAAAAGCCCAGGACGGGCCGCAGGCAAGTTGGCTTTGAAAGGAGGCACTTCCACCCAAGAAGCCAAACTCAAGAGCCCACTTGGCAGGTGTCATTTTGTAGGGCACGTTTGGGCCTCCGATGGCAGCCAGGTTTGGAGGAGGGGGCAGCTTTGGTCTGGGAGAAATCCTCGTCCTTCTGGAATTTTTGTAGGCAAAAGCCCTGCATGGGCCGCAGGCAAGTTGACTCCGAAAGGAGGCACTTTTCCCCAGGAAGCCAAACTCAAGAACCCTCAATGCAGGTGTCATTTTGTGGGGCGCGTTTGGGCCTCCGATGGCAGCCAGGTTTGGAGGAGGGGGCAGCTTTGGTCTGGGAGAAATCCTCGTCCTTCTGGAATTTTTGTACTCAAAATCCCAGGACGGGCCGCAGGCAAGTTAGGCATTTTGGCTCCGAAAGGAAGCATTTTTCCCCAAGAAGCCAAACTCAAGAGCCCACTTGGCAGATGTCATTTTGTAGGGCGCGTTTGGGCCTCCGATGGCAGCCAGGTTTGGAGGAGGGGGCAGCTTTGGTCTGGGAGAAATCCTCGTCCTTATGGAATTTTTGAAGGCAAAAGCCCAGGACGGGCCGCAGGCAAGTTGGCATTGAAAGGAGGTACTTCCACCCAAGAAGCCAAACTCAAGAGCCCACTTGGCAGGTGTCATTTTGTAGGGCACGTTTGGGCCTCCGATGGCAGCCAGGTTTGGAGGAGGGGGCAGCTTTGGTCTGGGAGAAATCCTCGTCCTTATGGAATTTTTGTAGGCAAAAGCCCTGCAAGGGCCGCAGGCAAGTTGACTCCGAAAGGAGGCACTTTTCCCCAGAAAGCCAAACTCAAGAACCCTCAATGCAGGTGTCATTTTGTGGGGCGCGTTTGGGCCTCCGATGGCAGCCAGGTTTGGAGGAGGGGGCAGCTTTGGTCTGGGAGAAATCCTCGTCCTTCTGGAATTTTTGTAGGCAAAAGCCCAGGACGGGCCGCAGGCAAGTTGGCTTTGAAAGGAGGCACTTCCACACAAGAAGCCAAACTCAGGAGCCCACTTGGCAGGTGTCATTTTGTAGGGCGCGTTTGGGCCTCCGATGGCAGCCAGGTTTGGAGGAGGGGGCAGCTTTGGCCTGGGAGAAATCCTCGTCCTTATGGAATTTTTGGAGGCAAAAGCCCAGGACGGGCCGCAGGCAAGTTAGGCAAGTTGGCTCCGAAAGGAGGCACTTTTCCCCAAGAAGCCAAACTCAAGAACCCTCAATGAAGATGTCATTTTGTGGGGCGCGTTTGGGCCTCCGATGGCAGCCAGGTTTGGAGGAGGGGGCAGCTTTGGTCTGGGAGAAATCCTCGTCCTTATGGAATTTTTGTAGCAAAAGCCCTGCATGGGCCGCAGGCAAGTTAGGCAAGTTGGCTCCGAAAGGAGGCACTTTTCCCCAAGAAGCCAAACTCTAGAACCCTCAATGCAGATGTCATTTTGTGGGGCGCGTTTGGGCCTCTGATGGCAGCCAGGTTTGGAGGAGGGGGCAGCTTTGGTCTGGGAGAAATCCTCGTCCTTATGGAATTTTTGTAGTCTAAAGCCCAGCACGGGCTGCAGGCAAGTTGGCTTTGAAAGGAGGCACTTTCCCCCAAGAAGCCAAACTCAGGAGCCCACTTGGCAGATGTCATTTTGTAGGGCGCGTCTGGGCCACCGATGGCAGCCAGGTTTGGAGGAGGGGGCAGCTTTGGTCTGGGAGAAATCCTCGTCCTTATGGAATTTTTGTAGGCAAAAGCCCAGAATGGGCTGCAGGCTAGTTAGGCAAGTTGGCTTTGAAAGGAGGCACTTTTCCGCAAGAAGCCAAACTCAAGAGCCCACTTGGCAGATGTCATTTTGTAGGGCGCGTTTGGGCCTCCGATGGCAGCCAGGTTTGGAGGAGGGGGCAGCTTTGGTCTGGGAGAAATCCTCGTCCTTCTGGAATTTTTGTAGTCTAAAGCCCAGCACGGGCCGCAGGATAGTTAGGCAAGTTGGCTTTGAAAGGAGGCACTTTTCCGCAAGAAGCCAAACTCAAGAGCCCACTTGGCAGATGTCATTTTGTAGGGCGCGTTTGGGCCTCCGATGGCAGCCAGGTTTGGAGGAGGGGGCAGCTTTGGTCTGGGAGAAATCCTCGTCCTTATGGAATTTTTGTAGGCAAAAGCCCAGGACGGGCCGCAGGCAAGTTGGCTTTGAAAGGAGGCACTTCCACCCAAGAAGCCAAACTCAAGAGCCCACTTGGCAGGTGTCATTTTGTAGGGCACGTTTAGGCCTCCGATGGCAGCCAGGTTTGGAGGAGGGGGCAGCTTTGGTCTGGGAGAAATCCTCGTCCTTCTGGAATTTTTGTAGGTAAAAGCCCTGCATGGGCCGCAGGCAAGTTGACTCCGAAAGGAGGCACTTTTCCCCAGGAAGCCAAACTCAAGAACCCTCAATGCAGGTGTCATTTTGTGGGGCGCGTTTGGGCCTCCGATGGCAGCCAGGTTTGGAGGAGGGGGCAGCTTTGGTCTGGGAGAAATCCTCGTCCTTATGGAATTTTTGTAGGCAAAAGCCCAGGACGGGCCGCAGGCAAGTTGGCATTGAAAGGAGGTACTTCCACCCAAGAAGCCAAACTCAAGAGCCCACTTGGCAGGTGTCATTTTGTAGGGCACGTTTGGGCCTCCGATGGCAGCCAGGTTTGGAGGAGGGGGCAGCTTTGGTCTGGGAGAAATCCTCGTCCTTCTGGAATTTTTGTAGGCAAAAGCCCTGCATGGGCCGCCGGCAAGTTGACTCCGAAAGGAGGCACTTTTCCCCAGGAAGCCAAACTCAAGAACCCTCAATGCAGGTGTCATTTTGTGGGGCGCATTTCGGCCTCCGATGGCAGCCAGGTTTGGAGGAGGGGGCAGCTTTGGTCTGGGAGAAATCCTCGTCCTTCTGGAATTTTTGTAGGCAAAAGCCCAGGACGGGCCGCAGGCAAGTTGGCTTTGAAAGGAGGCACTTCCACCCAAGAAGCCAAACTCAAGAGCCCACTTGGCAGATGTCATTTTGTAGGGCACGTTTGGGCCTCCGATGGCAGCCAGGTTTGGAGGAGGGGGCAGCTTTGGTCTGGGAGGAATCCTCGTCCTTATGGAATTTTTGTAGCAAAAGCCCGGGACGGGACACAGGCAAGTTGGTTTTGAAAGGAGTCACTTTTCCCCAAGAAGCCAAACTCAAGAGCCCACTTGGCAGGTGTCATTTTGTAGGGCACGTTTGGGCCTCCGATGGCAGCCAGGTTTGGAGGAGGGGGCAGCTTTGGCCTGGGAGAAATCCTCGTCCTTATGGAATTTTTGGAGGCAAAAGCCCAGGACGGGCCGCAGGCAAGTTAGGCAAGTTGGCTCCGAAAGGAGGCACTTTTCCCCAAGAAGCCAAACTCAAGAACCCTCAATGCAGATGTCATTTTGTGGGGCGCGTTTGGGCCTCCGATGGCAGCCAGGTTTGGAGGAGGGGGCAGCTTTGGTCTGGGAGAAATCCTCGTCCTTATGGAATTTTTGTAGGCAAAAGCCCAGGACGGGCCGCAGGCAAGTTAGGCACGTTGGCTTTGAAAGGAGGCACTTGCACCCAAGAAGCCAAACTCAAGAGCCCACTTGGCAGATGTCATTTTGTAGGGCACGTTTGGGCCTCCGATGGCAGCCAGGTTTGGAGGAGGGGGCAGCTTTGGTCTGGGAGAAATCCTCGTCCTTATGGAATTTTTGTAGCAAAAGCCCGGGACGGGACGCAGGCAAGTTGGTTTTGAAAGGAGTCACTTTTCCCCAAGAAGCCAAACTCAAGAGCCCACTTGGCAGGTGTCATTTTGTAGGGCGCGTTTGGGCCTCCGATGGCAGCCAGGTTTGGAGGAGGGGGCAGCTTTGGTCTGGGAGAAATCCTCGTCCTTATGGAATTTTTGTAGGCAAAAACCCCGCATGGGCCGCAGGCAAGTTAGGCAAGTTGCTTTGAAAGGAGGCACTTTTCCCCAAGAAGCCAAACTCAAGAACCCACAATGCAGATGTCATTTTGTAGGGCGCGTTTGGGCCTCCGATGGCAGCCAGGTTTGGAGGAGGGGGCAGCTTTGGTCTGGGAGAAATCCTCGTCCTTATGGAATTTTTGTAACAAAAGCTCAGGACGGGCCGCAGGCAAGTTAGGCAAGTTGGCTCCGAAAGGAGGCACTTTTCCCCAAGAAGCCAAACTCTAGAACCCTCAATGCAGATGTCATTTTGTGGGGCGCGTTTGGGCCTCTGATGGCAGCCAGGTTTGGAGGAGGGGGCAGCTTTGGTCTGGGAGAAATCCTCGTCCTTCTGGAATTTTTGTAGGCAAAAGCCAAGGACGGGCTGCAGGCAAGTTGGCTTTGAAAGAAGGCACTTTCCCCCAAGAAGCCAAACTCAGGAGCCCACTTGGCAGATGTCATTTTGTAGGGCGCGTTTGGGCCTCCGATGGCAGCAAGGTTTGGAGGAGGGGGCAGCTTTGGTCTGGGAGAAATCCTCGTCCTTATGGAATTTTTGTAGGCAAAAGCCCAGCACGGGCCGCAGGCAAGTTGGCTTTGAAAGGAGGCACTTTTCCCCAAGAAGCCAAACTCAAGAGCCCACTTGGCAGATGTCATTTTGTAGGGCACGTTTGGGCCTCCGATGGCAGCCAGGTTTGGAGGAGGGGGCAGCTTTGGTCTGGGAGAAATCCTCGTCCTTATGGAATTTTTGTAGGCAAAAGCCCAGGACGGGCCGCTGGCAAGTTGGCTTTGAAAGGAGGCACTTCCACCCAAGAAGCCAAACTCAAGAGCCCACTTGGCAGGTGTCATTTTGTAGGGCGCGTTTGGGCCTCCGATGGCAGCCAGGTTTGGAGGAGGGGGCAGCTTTGGTCTGGGAGAAATCCTCGTCCTTATGGAATTTTTGTCGGCAAAAACCCCGCATGGGCCGCAGGCAAGGTGACTCCGAAAGGAGGCACTTTTCCCCAGGAAGCCAAACTCAAGAACCCACTTGGCAGATGTCATTTTGTAGGGCGCGTTTGGGCCTCCGATGGCAGCCAGGTTTGGAGGAGGGGGCAGCTTTGGTCAGGGAGAAATCCTCGTCCTTCTGGAATTTTTGTACTCAAAAGCCCAGGACGGGCTGCAGGGAAGTTAGGCAAGTTGGCTCCGAAAGGAGGCACTTCCACCCAAGAAGCCAAACTCAAGAGCCCACATGGCAGATGTCATTTTGTGGGGCGCGTTTGGGCCTCTGATGGCAGCCAGGTTTGGAGGAGGGGGCAGCTTTGGCCTGGGAGAAATCCTCGTCCTTCTGGAATTTTTGGAGGCAAAAGCCCAGGACGGGCCGCAGGCAAGTTAGGCAAGTTGGCTCCGAAAGGAGGCACTTTTCCCCAAGAAGCCAAACTCAAGAACCCTCAATGCAGGTGTCATTCTGTGGGGCGCGTTTGGGCCTCTCATGGCAGCCAGGTTTGGAGGAGGGGGCAGCTTTGGTCTGGGAGAAATCCTCGTCCTTATGGAATTTTTGTAGGCAAAAGCCCTGCATGGGCCGCAGGCAAGTTGACTCCGAAAGGAGGCACTTTTCCCCAAGAAGCCAAACTCAAGAGCCCACTTGGCAGATGTCATTTTGTAGGGCGCGTTTGGGCCTCCGATGGCAGCCAGGTTTGGAGGAGGGGGCAGCTTTGGTCTGGGAGAAATCCTTGTCCTTATGGAATTTTTGTAGGCAAAAGCCCAGGACGGGCCGCAGGCAAGTTAGGCAAGTTGGCTTTGAAAGGAGGCACTTTTCCCCAAGAAGCCAAACTCAAGAGCCCACTTGGCAGGTGTCATTTTGTAGGGCGCGTTTGGGCCTCCGATGGCAGCCAGGTTTGGAGGAGGGGGCAGCTTTGGTCTGGGAGAAATCCTCGTCCTTCTGGAATTTTTGTACTCAAAAGCCCAGGACAGGCCGCAGGCAAGTTAGGCATTTTGGCTCCGAAAGGAAGCACTTTTCCCCAAGAACCCAAACTCAAGAGCCCACTTGGCAGATGTCATTTTGTGGGGCGCGTTTGGGCCTCGGATGGCAGCCAGGTTTGGAGGAGGGGGCAGCTTTGGTCTGGGAGAAATCCTCGTCCTTATGGAATTTTTGTAGGCAAAAGCCCGGGACGGGACACAGGCAAGTTGGTTTTGAAAGGAGTCAATTTTCCCCAAGAAGCCAAACTCAAGAGCCCACTTGGCAGGTGTCATTTTGTAGGGCACGTTTGGGCCTCCGATGGCAGCCAGGTTTGGAGGAGGGGGCAGCTTTGGCCTGGGAGAAATCCTCGTCCTTCTGGAATTTTTGGAGGCAAAAGCCCAGGACGGGCCGCAGGCAAGTTAGGCAAGTTGGCTCCGAAAGGAGGCACTTTTCCCCAAGAAGCCAAACTCAAGAACCCTCAATGCAGGTGTCATTCTGTGGGGCGCGTTTGGGCCTCTCATGGCAGCCAGGTTTGGAGGAGGGGGCAGCTTTGGTCTGGGAGAAATCCTCGTCCTTATGGAATTTTTGTAGGCACAAGCCCAGGACGGGCCGCAGGCAAGTTGGCTTTGAAAGGAGGCACTTTCCCCCAAGAAGCCAAACTCAAGAGCCCACTTGGCAGGTGTCATTTTGTAGGGCGTGTTTGGGCCTCTGATGGCAGCCAGGTTTGGAGGAGGGGGCAGCTTTGGTCTGGGAGAAATCCTCGTCCTTATGGAATTTTTGTAGCAAAAGCCCAGGATGGGCCGCAGGCAAGTTAGGCAACTTGGCTCCGAAAGGAGGCACTTTTCCCCAAGAAGCCAAACTCAAGAACCCTCAATGCAGATGTCATTTTGTGGGGCGCGTTTGGGCCTCCGATGGCAGCCAGGTTTGGAGGAGGGGGCAGCTTTGGTCTGGGAGAAATCCTCGTTGTTATGGAATTTTTGTAGTCTAAAGCCCAGCACGGGCTGCAGGCAAGTTGGCTTTCAAAGGAGGCAGTTTCCCCAAGAAGCCAAACTCAGGAGCCCACTTGGCAGATGTCATTTTGTAGGGCGCGTTTGGGCCACCGATGGCAGCTAGGTTTGGAGGAGGGGACAGCTTTGGTCTGGGAGAAATCCTCGTCCTTATGGAATTTTTGGAGGCAAAAGCCCAGGACGGGCCGCAGGCAAGTTGGCTTTGAAAGGAGGCACTTCCACCCAAGAAGCCAAACTCAAGAGCCCACTTGGCAGATGTCATTTTGTAGGGCGCGTTTGGGCCTCCGATGGCAGCCAGGTTTGGAGGAGGGGGCAGCTTTGGTCTGGGAGAAATCCTCGTCCTTATGGAATTTTTGTAGGCAAAAGCCCTGCATGGGCCGCCGGCAAGTTGACTCCGAAAGGAGGCACTTTTCCCCAAGAAGCCAAACTCAAGAGCCCACTTGGCAGGTGTCATTTTGTAGGGCGCGTTTGGGCCTCCGATGGCAGCCAGGTTTGGAGGAGGGGGCAGCTTTGGTCTGGGAGAAATCCTCGTCCTTATGGAATTTTTGTAGTCTAAAGCCCAGCACGGGCCGCAGGCTAGTTAGGCAAGTTGGCTTTGAAAGGAGGCACTTTTCCCCAAGAAGCCAAACTCAAGAGCCCACTTGGCAGGTGTCATTTTGTAGGGCGCGTTTGGGCCTCCGATGGCAGCCAGGTTTGGAGGAGGGGGCAGCTTTGGTCTGGGAGAAATCCTCGTCCTTATGGAATTTTTGTAGCAAAAGCCCAGGACGGGCCGCAGGCAAGTTAGGCAACTTGGCTCCGAAAGGAGGCACTTTCCCCCAAGAAGCCAAACTCAGGAGCCCACTTGGCAGATGTCATTTTGTAGGGCGCGTTTGGGCCTCCGATGGCAGCCAGGTTTGGAGGAGGGGGCAGCTTTGGTCTGGGAGGAATCCTCGTCCTTATGGAATTTTTGTAGGCAAAAGCCCGGGACGGGACGCAGGCAAGTTGGCTTTGAAAGGAGTCACTTTTCCCCAAGAAGCCAAACTCAAGAGCCCACTTGGCAGGTGTCATTTTGTAGGGCACGTTTGGGCCTCCGATGGCAGCCAGGTTTGGAGGAGGGGGCAGCTTTGGTCTGGGAGGAATCCTCGTCCTTATGGAATTTTTGTAGCAAAAGCCCAGGACGGGACGCAGGCAAGTTGGCTTTGAAAGGAGTCACTTTTCCCCAAGAAGCCAAACTCAAGAGCCCACTTGGCAGATGTCATTTTGTAGGGCGCGTTTGGGCCTCCGATGGCAGCCAGGTTTGGAGGAGGGGGCAGCTTTGGTCTGGGAGAAATCCTCGTCCTTATGGAATTTTTGTAGGCAAAAGCCCTGCATGGGCCGCCGGCAAGTTGACTCCGAAAGGAGGCACTTTTCCCCAGAAAGCCAAACTCAAGAAACCTCAATGCAGGTGTCATTTTGTGGGGCGCGTTTGGGCCTCCGATGGCAGCCAGGTTTGGAGGAGGGGGCAGCTTTGGTCTGGGAGGAATCCTCGTCCTTATGGAATTTTTGTAGGCAAAAACCCCGCATGGGCCGCAGGCAAGTTAGGCAAGTTGCTTTGAAAGGAGGCACTTTTCCCCAAGAAGCCAAACTCAAGAACCCACAATGCAGATGTCATTTTGTAGGGCGCGTTTGGGCCTCCGATGGCAGCCAGGTTTGGAGGAGGGGGCAGCTTTGGTCTGGGAGAAATCCTCGTCCTTCAGGAATTTTTGTAGCAAAAGCCCAGGACGGGCCGCAGGCAAGTTAGGCAAGTTGGCTCCGAAAGGAGGCACTTTTCCCCAAGAACCCAAACTCAAGAGCCCACTTGGCAGATGTCATTTTGTAGGGCGCGTTTGGGCCTCCGATGGCAGCCAGGTTTGGAGGAGGGGGCAGCTTTGGTCTGGGAGAAATCCTCGTCCTTCTGGAATTTTTGTACTCAAAAGCCCAGGACGGGCTGCAGGCAAGTTGGCTCCGAAAGGAGGCACTTTTACCCAAGAAGCCAAACTCAAGAGCCCACATGGCAGATGTCATTTTGTGGGGCGCGTTTGGGCCTCTGATGGCAGCCAGGTTTGGAGGAGGGGGCAGCTTTGGTCTGGGAGAAATCCTCGTCCTTATGGAATTTTTGTAGCAAAAGCCCAGGACGGGCCGCAGGCAAGTTAGGCAAGTTGGCTCCGAAAGGAGGCACTTTTCCCCAAGAAGCCAAACTCAAGAGCCCACTTGGCAGATGTCCTTTTGTAGGGCGCGTTTGGGCCTCCGATGGCAGCCAGGTTTGGAGGAGGGGGCAGCTTTGGTCTGGGAGAAATCCTCGTCCTTATGGAATTTTTGTAGGCAAAAGCCCAGGACGGGCCGCAGGCAAGTTGGCTTTGAAAGGAGGTACTTCCACCCAAGAAGCCAAACTCAAGAGCCCACTTGGCAGATGTTATTTTGTAGGGCGCGTTTGGGCCTCCGATGGCAGCCAGGTTTGGAGGAGGGGGCAGCTTTGGTCTGGGAGAAATCCTCGTCCTTATGGAATTTTTGTAGCAAAAGCCCAGGACGGGCCGCAGGCAAGTTAGGCAAGTTGGCTCCGAAAGGAGGCACTTTTCCCCAAGAAGCCAAACTCAAGAACCCACAATGCAGATGTCATTTTGTAGGGCGCGTTTGGGCCTCCGATGGCAGCCAGGTTTGGAGGAGGGGGCAGCTTTGGTCTGGGAGAAATCCTCGTCCTTATGGAATTTTTGTAGTCTAAAGCCAAGCACGGGCCGCAGGCTAGTTAGGCAACTTGGCTTTGAAAGGAGGCACTTTTCCCCAAGAAGCCAAACTCAAGAGCCCACTTGGCAGGTGTCATTTTGTAGGGCGCGTTTGGGTCTCCGATGGCAGCCAGGTTTGGAGGAGGAGGCAGCTTTGGTCTGGGAGAAATCCTCCTCCTTCTGGAATTTTTGTAGGCAAAAGCCCTGCATGGGCCGCAGGCAAGTTGACTCCGAAAGGAGGCACTTTTCCCCTGGAAGCCAAACTCAAGAACCCTCAATGCAGGTGTCATTTTGTGGGGCGCGTTTGGTCCTCCGATGGCAGCCAGGTTTGGAGGAGGGGGCAGCTTTGGTCTGGGAGAAATCCTCGTCCTTATGGAATTTTTGTAGGCAAAAGCCCAGGACGGGCCGCAGGCAAGTTGGCTTTGAAAGGAGGCACTTCCACCCAAGAAGCCAAACTCAAGAGCCCACTGGGCAGGTGTCATTTTGTAGGGCACGTTTGGGCCTCCGATGACAGCCAGGTTTGGAGGAGGGGGCAGCTTTGGTCTGGGAGAAATCCTCGTCCTTATGGAATTTTTGTAGTCTAAAGCCCAGCACGGGCTGCAGGCAAGTTGGCTTTGAAAGGAGGCACTTCCACCCAAGAAGCCAAACTCAAGAGCCCACTTATCACTTGGGAAATTTTGGAAATTTGAGGAGGAATTTATGGGAATTGGGTGGAATTCAATGTGGATTTAGGTGTGAATTTTAGACAGATTTTGGTGTTATTTTGGGATGGATGATTTTGGAGCAGATTTTTGGTAGACTAGGTTTGATTTTGGGCCAGATTTTGGGATGATTTTGGGCAGATTTTGGGGTGGATTTGGGGTTGATTTTAATTGATATTTTGGAGCACATTTATTATGATTTTGTCCAGATTTTATGATGATTTTGAGATAATTTTGGACAGATGTTAGCATGAATTTTTGGGGCAGGTTTTTGAGTCGGATTTGGGAGGAATTTTGTGAGAGTTTTTGGGAGGATTTTGGGGAAATTCTTAAAACGATTTTGTGGCTTCAGGTGTTAATCTGGGGTGATCTAAGGAGTTGAAGACCATTAATTAGCATTAATAAATCAGGGTTTAATCGGAGTTAATCGGGGCACAGGAAGAAAATTAAGATCACAGTGCAGGATGAAATGGAAAAAAAAAATAAATAACAAAATCAAGAGCAACCTGGGATGGTAGATGGGCAGCACCAGAGAAAGGGATGAAAGAAGACCAGGGACAGAGAAGGGGACACAAGGATCCCATGGGGAACAACAGCCAGAACTCCACATTTCCCGAGGGCATTCCCCCTGATCCTGACCTTAAAAAATAACCTGAAAAATCCTAAAACCGCCCTGAAAAAAAACCTGTGAATACCCTAAAAAAAATTCCCAGCCACGTCCTTAAAAAAAAAAAAAAAAAAAAAAAAATAAAAAATACAAACTTCAAATCCCTCCAAGGATTCCCCAAAGTCCTCCACGGAGTTCCCACTCTTCACCGGGACCCCCCAAACTACTCCCCTCCCCGAGACCCCGCTGTGAGCATCCCCACCCCCTCCCCCAACCCTTCAAACCCCCACCTCCCTCCCCAAAAATCAAACAAGGCTGAGGCGGTGCCAAAGCTCAGTGGCCAGTTTATAAAAAGGGGGGGCTCGGGGGCCCCCCCGTATCAACATATGTACAGGGGACAGGGGCATGTACAGGTATTTACACCCCCCGGGGGTATTTACAGAGCTGGGGGGGAGGGGGGGCCCCAGCAAGGGGGTGGGGGGAGGGGCAGACACCCCCTCCCCACCCCCCCTCACATCACACCCCCCCACCCCCCCTCCCCTCAGCAGGGTCCCAGCACCTCCCCACCACGGACACGCCCCAAGTTTCTACAAGAAACAGCCAAAAAAAACCAAAAAACAAAAAAAAAACAAAAAAAAAAAAACCACCAACCAAAAAAAAAAAAAAAAAAACAAAAAAACAGGGTAAAAGAGCGTTTTTCAAGGGGGGGGAGGGGAGCGGTGACGTCACGGTGATGTCACGGTGACGTCACCGCGGGCACCACGAGGCGGGGGGAGGGGCGGCAACGTCCCAGGCACGGCGCCGGTGACGGCGGCACCCGCGGTCAACGGCCGTGGCCGAAGGTCGGCCACGGGGACCTGTCCGGCCGCCCTCGGCCTTGTCACGTCAGCAGCGACGGCCGCGCATCGGGCACGGCGGCCGGAGGCCGACTCCGGCCATCCTCGTGTCCCAGGCGGTCCCCAGGTCGACCCCGGTGGCCAAACACGAAGCCTCGGCGGCCGAACGCCGACCCCGGCACGTCCTCAAGACGCCGGCGGCCCCCTAACGCCAACTGTGGCAGGTAAACACCAACCCCGCGGCCAAAACTCAAACTGAGGATGTCCAAAATCAACCTCAAGCGACCGAAACCCGAGCGTGGCCGCCCCGAGCTCCCCTTCCCGGCACGGCCCGGCCCCGGCAGCTGGCCAGCGTGGCTAATTGAGGGTGCCGCGGCAGCTCTCGGTGCGGCACAGGCAGGGGATCTTGGTGTCCTCGATGGGGAATTTGTAGTCGTAGGTGATCTCTTCGTTGACACCGATCGCCTGCTTCGAGTAGATGACGATTTTCTTCTGCGCCTCGATGGTGATGACCTTGGCGTAGCAGTTGGGCTGGTGGGGGGGAGGCACGAGGGGTCAGCGGGGACCCCCCGGCGTCCCCCTCCCCGGAAAGGCGGGGCCCGCCCGGGCTCACCGTGCAGCAGTGGTTGATGAAGCGGGCCAGGTTGCCGCACTTCGTGGCGTCGATGATGGTGTCGTGGTCCACGCGGAACAGGTAACTGCTGCCGATGCCCTCCTGGGCGTAGCGCTTCTCCCGCATGTCGGCCACCACCTGTGGGCCACCCCGGGGGTCACCGTGGCCACCGAGTGACCCCCGGACGTCCTTCTGGGCAAGGGTGGGGGCCCTCACAACAACCGCGGTGGGCAAAGGTCGATCGTGCTGGCCCAAAGTCAACTGTGATGGCCAAGGAACAACTGCAATGGCCAACAAACTACTGCGATGGCCAATGAACCACTGTGATGGCCCAAAGTCAACTGCGATGGCCAAGGAACAACTGTGATGGCCAACGAACCACTGTAATGGCCCAAAGTCAACTGCGATGGCCAATAAACCACTGTGATGGCCCAAAGTCAACTGCGATGGCCAATAAACCACTGTGATGGCCCAAAGTCAACTGCGATGGCCAATGAACCACTGTGATGGCCCAAAGTCAACTGCGATGGCCAATGAACCACTGTGATGGCCCAAAGTCAACTGTGATGGCCAATGAACCACTGTGATGGCCCAAAGTCAACTGCGATGGCCAAGGAACAACTGTGATGGCCAACGAACCACTGTAATGGCCCAAAGTCAACTGTGATGGCCAATGAACCACTGTGATGGCCCAAAGTCAACTGCGATGGCCAAGGAACAACTGTGATGGCCAACGAACCACTGTAATGGCCCAAAGTCAACTGCGATGGCCAATAAACCACTGTGATGGCCCAAAGTCAACTGCGATGGCCAATGAACCACTGTGATGGCCCACAGTCAACTGTGATGGCCAACGAACAAGTCTGGAGGTCAAATGCTCACTAGAGAAGCCCAAACTCATCCACGGTGGCCAAAAGTCAAGTGCAGACGCTAAATGTCAAGTACAAGTGGGCAGATACCAACCACAACGGGCGGAACTCAAGCGTGTTGGAAACTGTGAGACACCTGAAGGTGGCAGAACGTAACCTTGGGCCATTCAGGGACCGCCAAGGGAGGTAGCCAGAGGCCAGGGGGTGCCCGACGGGTCTCTGCGGGTCACCAGAGAGGGCCAGGAGGTGACACCGTGACACCAGGGGCTAGGAGGTGGCAAGGGCTTCCCCGGGAGTCCCCGTGGGGACACTGGGGGAGGTGTGGGGACACCAACCTGGCGGATGTTCTGCCCCACGTACTCGATGACCATCTCATCGGCCGCGATGGGCTCCATGGCGAACAGGCCCCACTCGTGAATCCGGCTGCGGCCGAACCGGAGCCGCTTCTTCCGGAACTGGGGGACAAGGGGACGTGGGGAGGCGTCACCCCACGGGAGAAGGGACAGCGTGGGGGGACACGGTGGAACGCGTCGTCGGGGAACGCGACAAGGGGACACGGAAAGGACGCGGACGCGGCAGGAGGGAGGCGCGGGGGACGCCGGGGTAACGCCGGGATGACCAGAGGGACACCGGGCGAGCACGGACCCACCTTGAGCTGGTTGAGCTTGAGCAGGTCGCTATCCGGCAGCGCGGCCGAGCCGATGGCGCTGAGCAGGCGCCGCTGCTCCGAGCGTCGCTCCGACAGCACCCGGTTGGGACCCTGGGGACACGGGGACACCGCGGTGGGCACGGCAGGGACAGCGGGGACAGAGGGGGGGTCCCCCCGGGGTCCTCACCTGGGTGTCGGGAGCGTCGGGGTCGGGGCGGGGGGCGGGGCAGGGCCGCAGGTACCGCGCCTTCTCGCGCCGGCTGATGGGGTAATAGCCCTCGCTGCGGGCGCTGCCCGTCCGGTGCTCCCGGCACTCCGGCCACCGGCGCCGGCGCCGCGGGCTGCTCGTCCTCGTCAGTGAGGGACGCGGGTCAAGGGGACAACGGGCGGCAAGGGGACGCCGGGAGAACGTCCCGGACGCGTCCGGCGCCGATTCCCGCCGTCCCGACCGACCCAAGGGGCTCGTCCCAAACCCGCCCCAACCGCCCCCGACCGCGCGTCCCCAACGCCCGTCCCGCGGTGCCCGTGGCCCCCCCATCCCCGGTCCCCAAGGATATCGGTGTGGTGCACCCAGTGCGTGTCGTTCAGCCAGTGCGCGGCCCCGTCCTGCTGCAGCAGCCGCTCGTAGGTGACTCGCAGGAACCGCGCGTCCTCGGCGTCCAGCCCGGCGCTCCAGATGTCGTACAGGATCGTCATCTGCTCGAACTCGCTGCGCGGCGCGAACGCGGCGGGCGGCGACGCCGGGGGGACGCCGCGAGGGCGCAGCCAGCGCCGGGCGCCGCCGGAGCCTTCGCTGCTGCTGCCGCCGCCGCCGCTGCCGTCGCTGTCGTCGTCGTCGTCGTCGCTCGAGGACGACGGCGGGGGCGGCCGGTGCCGTTTACGCCGCGCGGGCGGGGCCGCGGCGACCCCCGCGTCCCCGTCGGTGATCCCGGGCGGGGTCGGCTCGGCCACCACCTCCTCGGGGGCTTCCAGCACCTCCGCGGCGGAGGCCTCCAGGCACGGGCCGGGGCCGGCGGGCGCGGCCGGCGGAGTTTTGGGGGGCCCCGCCCGCGCCGGCACGGCGTAGTTGTGCTCCAGCAGAAACGGGGGGTCCCGGGGGGGCGAGGCGGGGGCGGCGTCGTCGGCGTCGCCCTCGGAGTCGTCGTCGGCGTCGCTGCCGCGGGTGAGGGCGATGGCCGCCAGCACCGCCAGGTCCCCCCCGCTCCGGGGACACCTCTGGGCGCCGCTCTGCGCTCCCCGGGCCAGCTCCAGCAGCGAGGTGGCCCCCAGGTGCTCGGCGGGGGCGCGGGGGGGAGGGCGGCGGGGCGGGGGGCGGCGGGGGGGACCCCCGGGGGCTCCCCCGAAATCGTCGCCGCCGCCCCCCCAGCTCTTGACCAGCGAGGCGTGGTCGGCCGGGAGGTTGGACACCGGCCTGGGGGGGGGCGGCGGGGGCGGCCTGGGGGGGTCTCTGCGGCGGGGGGGGGGGCACCGGGGGAGGGGGGGGTTTGGCGGGGGGGGGCGGGGAGAGGCGGGGGAGGGGGAGGGGAGGTCGGCGGGGGGGGAGGGGCCGGGCAGGGCTCCTCGGTCTTGCGGCGTTTTTTGGGGGGGGGCAGCAGCGGGATGGGGGAGGAGGGGCGTGGTGGGGGGGGAGGGGCTGCAAGAGAGAAGGGGGGGGCGGAGGGAGGGGGGGTCAGTGCAGGGGGAACGCCCCGAAATTTGGGGATACCCCTCAGCACTGAGGGAAACCCCCCGAAATGAGGAGAAAAAGGTGTGTGGGGGTGGAACTCACCTGGTTTGGGCGAGGGGGGCCGGGGGGGCTCCTCGGGCTCGTCCTCAGAGGAAGAGGAGGAGGAAGAGGAGGAAGATGAGGAGGAAGATGATGATGAGGAGGAGGAGGATGGGGGGCGTGAGGAGGAGCTGCTGGAGGTGCTGCCCCCCCCGCCCTCCTCGTACAGCGAGAACTTGGAGGAGCCTTCGCTGGCAGCTTCGGCCTCATCCTCTTCCTCTTCCTCCTCCTCCTCCTCCTCTGTGGGGACATGGGCTGACATCAGCCAGGTCACTTTCCCCTGCCCTACAACACGGCCAACCCCCCTCCCATGTCCCCAAATCCTGTCCCCGTGTCCCCACATGTCCCCCCCGTGTCCCCCTCTGTCCCTCCATGTCCCCCAATGTCCCCGTGTCCCCCCGTGTCCCCGCATGTCCCACCACTGTCCCCGTGTCCCCCCGTGTCCCCGCATGTCCCACCACTGTCCCCGTGTCCCACCATGTCCCCACATGTCCCCGCATGTCCCACCACTGTCCCCGTGTCCCCCCGTGTCCCACATGTCCCCACATGTCCCACCACTGTCCCCGTGTCCCCCCGTGTCCCACATGTCCCCACATGTCCCACCACTGTCCCCGTGTCCCCCCGTGTCCCACCATGTCCCCGCATGTCCCACCACTGTCCCCGTGTCCCCCCGTGTCCCACATGTCCCCACATGTCCCACCACTGTCCCCGTGTCCCCCCGTGTCCCACATGTCCCTGCATGTCCCACCACTGTCCCCGTGTCCCCCCGTGTCCCCTCACCCTGTCCCTGCCGGGGGGGTCCGCCCCGTCTCTCGCTGTCCCTGCGGCTCTGGGGGAGGGGCTGCTCCCCCTTCCCCCTCCTCCTCCTCCTCCTCTGCGCTGCTTCGGCCTCGTTCTCCTCCTCCTCCTCCTCCTCCTTTGAGGGTGGATAAAGCACACAGAGGGGTCGAGGGGGGGGGGGTTGGTTTTTTGGGGGTGGGGGGGGGGGTCCCGAGATGTTTTTTTCGGGGGGGGTTTAGGGGGTCCCACCTTGGCCGAGGAGGATTCCTCGGACGCTTCCTCCCCCTCGCTGTCCAGCCGGAAAAGCTTCCGGCGCTTCCCGGCGGCCTCGGCACGGGGGGGGCTCCTTGTCTGGGGTGGGGGGGTGGGAATTGAGTTTTTTTTGGGGGGTTTTGGGGGATTTGAGGGGTCGTACAAGGGGAATTTAGGGGGTCCTGGACCATCCCGTGGGGGATTTGGGGGATTGAGGTGGTGGGGGGGGGGGGGGGTGGGATTTAGGGGAATCCTGGAGGATTCTGGGGAGGATTTTTGGGGTTTTTAGGGAGGGGTCTTACCATCCTCATCCTCCTCCGGGGGGGTGGGGGGCCGGGGTCGTTTCTCCTCCCCCCCCTCACCGAGCTCTGAGGGTTCTTTCCGCTTCACCTGGACGGGGGCGGGGGGGAAAATGGGGAAAAATGCAGAAAAAATGGGGGGGGGGGGGGAAAAAAAAAAAGAGAGGAACGGGGTTGAGGAAAAAAAAAAAAAAAACCACAAAATCGGTGAAAAACGGGGAAAAAAAAAAAGCAAAAAAAAAAAAAGAGAAAAAAAAAATTCTCTGGAACTCCTAAAAATCCTCCCCAAAAACGAACACCCAGCACCCCAAATTCTCCCAAAAGGAGACTTCTGCAAAAAAATCCAAACGCCCAAAATCCCCCCAAATTTGACCTTGAAGAAGGGAAGGTTCAGGGACCACCCCCCACCAAAATGGGGGTTTCCTTCAAGAGAGAGACCAGGACCCCCCCCAAAATCAGTACTTTGAGGGAGGGGTGACTGAGGGACCCCCAGGACCCCCCAAAATCCTGCCATGACATCCCAAAATCCCCCCAAGACCCCCCAAAACCCCTCAGGACCCCCCACATTTGGGTACCTTGAAGGAGGGGAGCCTGAGGGCCCCCCTGGATTCCCCAGAATCCCCCCCAGGACCCCCCCAAAACCCTCCATGACCCCCCAAAATCCCCCTCAGGACCCCCCAAATTTGGGTACCTCAAAGGAGGGGAGACTGAGAGCCCCCCAAAATCCCCCCCAGAACCCCTCAGGACCCCCCAAATTTGGGTACCTTGAAGGAGGGGAGCCTGAGGGCCCCCCGAAGCCCCGAGCCCCCGCCCCGGGCCCAGTCCACGAGGGAGAGGAGGGCGGGGGGCGGCTCCTTCGGCCTCGCCCGCTCGGGGGCCTCGTCCCGGCCCCGCCCCGACTGGAATGGCTGGGGGGGGGAAATTTGGGAAGGGGTCAATGGGAGATTTGGGGGGGTGGGGGTGGGGCTCAGATGAGATTTGGGGGAATTTCAAATAGGATTTGGGGTGGTTGTGGGGACTTCAGGGGGTTTGAAATGGGATTGTGGGGGTCTGAGATGGGATTTGGGGGATCTCAGATGGGATTTGGGGGGGATCTCAGACGGGATTTTGGGGGGGGATCTCAGACGGGATTTTGGGGGGGGATCTCAGACGGGATTTTGGGGGGGGATCTCAGACGGGATTTCGGGGGGATCTCAGGCGGGATTTCGGGGCTGTCTCAGACGGGATTTCGGGGCTGTCTCAGGCGGGATTTCGGGGCTGTCTCAGGCGGGATTTCGGGATTGTCTCAGGCGGGATTTCGGGGCTGTCTCAGGCGGGATTTCGGGGCTGTCTCAGGCGGGATTTCGGGATTGTCTCAGGCGGGATTTCGGGGCTGTCTCAGGTGGGATTTCGGGGCTGTCTCAGGCGGGATTTTGGGATTGTCTCAGGCGGGATTTCGGGGCTGTCTCAGACGGGATTTTGGGATTGTCTCAGGCGGGATTTTGGGATTGTCTCAGGCGGGATTTCGGGGCTGTCTCAGGCGGGATTTTGGGATTGTCTCAGGCGGGATTTCGGGGCTGTCTCAGGCGGGATTTCGGGGCTGTCTCAGATGGGATTTCGGGGCTGTCTCAGACGGGATTTCGGGGCTGTCTCAGGCGGGATTTCGGGGCTGTCTCAGGCGGGATTTCGGGGCTGTCTCAGGCGGGATTTCGGGGCTGTCTCAGACGGGATTTCGGGATTGTCTCAGGCGGGATTTGGGGGCTGTCTCAGGCGGGATTTCGGGGCTGTCTCAGACGGGATTTTGGGATTGTCTCAGGCGGGATTTTGGGATTGTCTCAGGCGGGATTTCGGGGCTGTCTCAGGCGGGATTTCGGGGCTGTCTCAGATGGGATTTCGGGGCTGTCTCAGACGGGATTTCGGGGCTGTCTCAGGCGGGATTTCGGGGCTGTCTCAGGTGGGATTTCGGGGCTGTCTCAGGCGGGATTTCGGGGCTGTCTCAGGTGGGATTTCGGGGCTGTCTCAGGCGGGATTTCGGGGCTGTCTCAGGCGGGATTTCGGGGCTGTCTCAGGCGGGATTTCGGGGCTGTCTCAGACGGGATTTCGGGATTGTCTCAGGCGGGATTTGGGGGCTGTCTCAGGCGGGATTTCGGGGCTGTCTCAGGCGGGATTTCGGGGCTGTCTCAGGCGGGATTTCGGGGCTGTCTCAGGCGGGATTTCGGGATTGTCTCAGGCGGGATTTCGGGGCTGTCTCAGGCAGGATTTCCCCCCCACCCCCCAAACCCCACGCTGCGTCCCCCACCTTGACCTGCTCCTCCTTGCGCTCCCACCAGGCGTCGAAGGCCCGGAACGCCACGTTCTCCACCATCTTCCTGTTCAAATCCCGCTGCATCGTCGCCTTCATCTCCTGCACCAGCGCCGCCAGCACCCCCTCCACGGGACCCCCCCCAAAAACCCCGGGGGGCTCCGGGGGGGGCGGCGGGGGGGGCGGGGGGGGCGCGGGCTCGGTGCCGGGGGGGTCGCTCCTCCACGAATTGGGGGGAGAAGGGCGGGAAATGGGGAGGGGGAGGGGTGAAGCGAGGAGGGTGGGGGGCGTAGGGGGGCACCCCAAAAGGGGATTTGGAGCCCCCCGAGGCGCGGAGGCGGCTCAGGAGCTGAGTCTGCAGCTGGAAAGAGGCCGGGACCCCCCCCCCCGCCCCAGCGAGAGCCGGCCCCCCCCACCCCCAGGCGCCCCAAAAGGTCGTAAAGGGCCGGGGGGGACCCCCCGAAATCGGGGAGGGGGCGCGGGGGGGGGAGGGTGACGGCCATGAGGGGCTGGGGGGGGCGGGGGAGGGAAGGAGGGGGGAGGTGGGGGCTCCGGGAAGGGGGAGGGGGGCAGAGGGGGAGGGGGGTTGGGGACATCGGCGTCGTCGGAGGAGATTTCCATGTCCTCCCCCGAGGAGACCTGGGGAACGGCAGAAATCCTCCCAGAACGGGGGAAACGGACCCAAAACCTGACCCCAGAACGTCCCAGATCCCCCCAGAACGTCCAGATCCCCCCAGAACGTCCCAGATCCCCCCAGTACGTCCCAGATCCTCCCAGAACGTCCCCAGATCCTCCCAGAAC